>NC_086232.1:16205629-16505629 GCF_036321145.2 Pelmatolapia mariae | reverse complement strand
GTGTTTGTTCTGCTCATCTCTTCAACAAGAGATGAGCAGCTGAGTGTGAAGCAGTGGGAATTTGAATTAGCACCTCCAAGTCAGAGGCCATGGTTCTCAACTGGCAAATGCTTAAACTCCTCTACTCTGGGTAGTGACTGAAAGAACTGCAGAAATTAGCGTCTCTGTCTCAGAGTAGAGCCACTACTCCCCCACATCAAAACTGACTGTTTCTACATACATTTGTGAAAGAATTATTTGCTCTCAGGAGCACTGGTACTGTGACAGGACGCCTCCTGTGCAACAAATGCAAGTTGTGAAATTTTGTCGCTGCTAAATATTCCACAGTCAGCTGTTAGTGATTTTATAACAAAGTGGAAGCAATTGGGATCGTCAGCACCTTACCCACGAAGTGGTAGGCCACATAAAATCACAGAGCGGGGTCGGTGGATGCTGAGGTGCATAGTGGGCAGATGCTGACAACTTTCTGCAGAGTCAAGAACAGTGCGTAGAGAGCTTCATGGAATGTCCGAGCAGCTGCATCCAAGCCACTGAGTGTGCAGATAGAAGAGCGAATACTTTTAGCAAAGTAGTGCAAGCTAAATATGTGGGTTACCCCAAACAGAGCCAAAATCGACAACAAAAAACGTCATGTTTTAGCCAACCCACCTTTTGTCAGTCAGATTTTCCATTTACACAGTTAGTATAATGAATATCTGCAAAATTTAAGATTAGATACAAACAGCTTTATATCCCTACAACCTTGGAACCCAACACTGGTGCTGGAGTGAGTGAAGCTTCACTCAACAGTACTCCATTGTTTTTAATGGGTCCTTTAATTAGCATGAAATACTTGAAGGTTAAATTGGTAGTCTGTGGCTCATATGAATGATTTATTGGTAACATACAAGAAAGCACTTGAAATCATAATAATACAAGGATTCATTGTGTATAACCAGGCGTCTGTGCTTCAGTAGATCAGGTGCATAACATCACCAGGAATTCAGATATTTAAATTTTATCTTTTATGCATTGCCAATCTCAGATTATGCACATTAACTGTGTTTCTATTTTCCTTTCAACGTTCAATGATATGGCTTTTAATACCCTTATTAGTGGTAACTGGTTAGTTCAGATTTTCTTTCAGACTACACCAGCATCATTCTAAGTTTTGTCATTTTTCTAAAACTGCCCCTGTATTACTTTTTCATTTACAGTCTGTCTGTGGCACTCAGATCCAATCCAATTTCTTCCTGTGAGGTCAAGTTAGGTTTGTTGTAGAAAAGAATTAATCATTTTTTTAAAGGATGAGGAATTTCCGATCAAGAAATAAAATAACACAAGAGTGAAAAAGTAAAATGAAACATGCACATGTTGGAACTTTTTTCAGCTGCACTTAATTCGCCTTTGGTCTCTTGATGGAAGTATAATGCTGTAAGCTTGATCCTTTAAATCTCTATTTTACCTTTAAATTTCATTTCTGGCTGTTTGTTCTATGCGAAACGATACCTTATAAGGATCACAGAACATGACAAAATGAGGGAGCTGGCACAAATGAAGCAGAAGCCTAACCAGCAATGCACCACCTGGCAAACATATGTGATCTAAGCCTGCTAGAGTGCCTGTTTGTTCATGCTATTACTGTGACTGCATATTGTGAGTCATAGGAAGTGGAAAAATGAAACCTTATTTGGACAGCAGGTCACTCTGTATTGCTATACTCTAAACTTGAGAAAATCCCGAGGATTAAGAGGAGTTTTAAGCAGGTCAGTTCAGGTCTGCCACATCAAGGAGACGAGAGACTGTTGAGAGATTACGATGCCTTGTGCCATTTGCAAACACGACAGCCATTTGGCAGCTTTGGGGGACACTGCTCGTCTCACACACAGATTGATCTTGTCATATGTAAATCAGTTTCATTCGAGTTTTTAATTTAAATATGATTCGGAATTTTGATTTTTTTTTTTCTGCATTGTCTTTCTGCATCTGGCTTTCGCTGTTGGCTGTTGCTAAGATTGGACACATGGTGCTAATTAAGGATTGTTAAAGGAACATTGCATACATTTATAACGTGTCATTCAAATACAAGGATGTAGAGAATCTGAAACTCACAGGCTGCACATGTGCTGAAGACAGCTGTCAGTCACATCGACATGAAGCTGCTGGGCAGTGATACAGAAAAAAATGTAGATACAGTCTGCTGTGTGTGTTGCTCTCTCTCTCTCTCTCTATCTGACACACACACACACACACACACACACACACACACAGAACCAACTCCTCCTTGTCTTTGTTTTGCACTCTAGAAAAACCATACACTACTGCCACTCTCTGGGCGTTAGTTTGAACTGCACTGTATTCATGACCAGTGTGGTCTCTCTGACCTCGGAGTATACAGTACAGATGTGTTTCTCTGTCAAGTAGCAGGATTTCATAACACGTTCAGCAAAACCTGAATTTTAAAGGAAAAGGGGAGAAAAAAATCTGTCTTCACATTTCTCCTCTGGTTTCATTTCATTTCGTCAGAGAGCCCCATGAGGCACACGCACATCTCGGATAAAGCTTGCTGACATTGAAATGTGATAGGAGTCTTTTATTTTGTTTTTATTGTTAGCTCACAGAGTTTTTCATTGCAACTGATGGATCATGGGTTCGTTCGTTTGTTCGTTCGTTCGTTCGTTTCGGGGGGGGTTTACATTTGCCACCTTCCTGAATTTCCATTATTAATTATTGCTACCACAACTGCTGATTCAGGAATCACTTAAATAGAAACTGTCTGACAAAGTGAAGTAGGCTATAAGGTCTCAGAAAGCAACACATTATGCCAAGTCATTGACATCTATCAGTCTGGAAAAGGTTAGAAAGCCATTTCTAAGGTCTTTACCCACAAATGGAGAAAACTTGGAACTATGGTGAACCTTCCCAGGAATGTCTGTGATTCCAGCTCCAACAGATGACTCAGCAAGGAGGTCACAATAGTACCCAGAACAAGAAGAACCACAGGCCTCACTTGCCTCAATTCAGATCAGAGTTCATGATTCAACAATAACAAAGAGGCTTGACAAAAATGTTCAGAGGTTCACAAAATTAAAATCAGATTTTAAAAAATAATGTTAAGTATATCAACACCATTGTACGGTGAGAATTTGAAGAGATGTTTTTTTTTCCAGTTGACTCTCAAAATGTAGCAATGTCAGGAGTCCTTTAAAGAGGTCATGACCTGCTGTATTTTAACTGAGGTTATGGTAACCTGAATGTATTTCAAAGTTAAGGACATGAAAGTTTGACTGCACACTGAGGTTTGGATTTTTTGTTTAAAGATTCAAGATTCAAAGATTCAAAGTGTTCATTGTCATGTGTCACAAGAGAAAAGGTATTTCTTCGTGCAATGAAATTCTTTCTTTACTGTCCACCCACAGATTAATATATACAATAGAAATAGAAAATATAAATACAAATAGTACAAATAAATAGCTAAAGACAGAAAAGGAGACAAAATGTGGAGATTTGAAACAGATGTGTGCAAAAGAGCTATAGCTTAATATGCTGGCTTAATATGTAAGATGACCAGACGTGCAAAACAAATTATTATTACTGTTCAAAATGTGTCAGCTGTTCAAGAGTCTGATGGCAGTGGGGAAGAAGGAGTTAGTGAGTCTGGATGTTCTGGATTTCACACTTCTGAACCTTCGTCTCGAGGGCAGAAGTGTGAACAGTCCATGTTGGGGGTGTGTGGGGTCTTTGAGGATGGAGGCAGCTCTCCTCTGGACTCTGCGATGGTAGAATCTCTGCAGAGAGGGCAGCGGAGTTCTGATGATCTTCTCCGCAGTTGTTATCACTCTCTGCAGGCGTTTGCGGTCCATAGCAGTAGTGCTGCCGTACCATGCAGTGATGCAGCTAGTCAGGGTGCTCTCCACAATGCAGCTGTAGAACCTGCTGAGGATCTTGGCCGACATACCAAATTTCCTCAGCCTCCTCAGGAAATACAGCCGCTGCTGAGCCTTCTTGACCAGCTGTGTGGTGTTCAATGTCCAGGTGAGGTCCTCAGAGATGTAGACGCCCAGGTACCTAAAGCTGCTCACCATCTCCACTTCAAGGCCCCGGATAGACAGCGGTGGGTGAGGCTTCCTCTTCTTCCTCGTGTCCACTATCATCTCCTTTGTGTTGTCAGTGTTGAGGGTGAGGTTTTCGTCCTCACACCATGACACCAGACCGGCCACCTCTCTCCTATAAGCCGCTTCGTCCCCTCCAGTGATGCGACCGATCACTGCAGTGTCGTCCAGGAACTTCAAAATGATGTTGTCTTTGTTGGAGGCGACACAGTCGTGGGTGTACAGGGTGTAGAGGAAGGGGCTGAGGACGCAACCTTGTGGGATGCCAGTGTTTGTAATAATGCTGGCTGAAGTCCTGTTGCCGATCCTGACGGACTGGGCCCTGCCAGTCAAAAAGTCCTGTAACCAGTCACATAGGGTGGGGTGCAGGCCGAGTGTTGCCAGCTTGTGAGTGAGTTTGTGTGGGATGACAGTATTGAAAACAGAGCTGTAATCAACAAAAAGTACGCTGATGTATGAGTCTTTGTTTTCCAGGTGGGAGAGTGAATAGTGAAGGGCAGCAGCGATGGTGTCTGACGTGGACCTATTGGACCGGTAGGCATACTGCAGGGGGTCCAGAGTGTCTGTGATGTTGCTCTGGATGTAGGCCAGCACCACTATCTCAAAACACTTCCCAATGATTGGAGTGAGTGCAACTGGTCTATAGTCTTTCAGGCAGGTGGCTGGGCTTTTCTTGGGGAGAGGGATGATGGTTGTGGTCTTCAAGCATGTGGGGACAATGTTCTGGCTGAGGGAGAGGTTGAAGATGAAGATAAGAACCTCCGCCAGCTCATTGGCACATGCTTTAAGAGCCCGTCCCGGGATGTTGTCCGGTCCTGCTGCCTTGCGGGGGTTGATTCTCCTCAGGGCTTTGTGCACCTGGTCTATTGTGACCGCTGGCGGGGGGTGGGGGGTCTGGGGGTTCTGGCAGGTCTGGGTGATCTGGAGGGTCTGGGAGGTCTGGGCGGTCTGGGGGGTCTGGAGGGTCTGGGAGGTCTCGAAGCGGGTGTAGAATGCATTGAGATCATCCAGAAGACTGCCTGTAGAGCTGATGGTGCTGGTGCTGGTGGTGACCCTATACTCTGTGATGTGCTGCAGGCCTTGCCACATCCACCTGGGGTCAGCAGAAGAGTAGAAGTCATCCAGCTTCTCTCTGTACTCCCTCTTAGCCGCTGTGATGGCTTTCCTCAGTCCATAGCTTTGTACTCCATCTCACTGCCTGATATAAATGCGAGCGACCGAGTACTCAGCATGTGTCGTACCCGACTGTTGATCCAGGGCTTCTGGTTGGGGAACATTCTGACTTGTGTAGTGGGCACAATATTGTCAACACAGGTGCTGATGTACCCAGTCACATATTCAGCGTAGTCCTGTATGTTGACGGAGCAGTTCTCCATAGTGGCTGCAGTTTGAACACACCCCAGTCTGTTTGGGCAAAGCAGTCCTGAAGGATGCTCTCAGACTCTGATCCACAGTTTAACAGGTCTGATGACAGGGTTGGATTGTTTCAGTTTCTGCATTTAAAGTATTCAAAGTAACTGCAATTCACTCCAAAAGCCTTTTCAGTGTTACGTGGGAGGGTGCTGTCAGACTTCTAACCTCAGTATTACAACAACAACAAAAAAACTCCTGGCCTTTCTGTCTGTGAGCTGTCTGTGTTTAACCAGCAACTCAAACTGAAACAATATTTAAAGGACTGACAAAAACTCAGAAAAAAACCCCTACAAATTAGCCATATTTTGTTTCTTTATGTCTTGTGAATCATCTCACAACCACTCAAATTCATCATGCAACCCCGTGCACGGCCCAGTTATGAACCTGTGCTATTTTGGCAACTGCACATGTACTTTGAACTGTCTGTTGTCCCTCTTCAGCAAACCTGCCTTTGCACACTTTAGAAACATTTGAACTTTGGCTTACTCCGAGTTAGCATTACGTCTGCAGAGCAGGAAAAAAAAGTTGTTCACAGAGAAAAAAACACAAAGACTTTACAGCGAGAATCTGAAATGTTGTTGAAATTATTATGTAACTGCAGTGTGCTGTAAAATAAAAGCAGCCAGGGTGTACATGATGAGGTTACTTCAGCAGATTAATGGGGTCAGTCTTCTGCACCCTTTGCAGGTCTTCTATCATACCAAAATTACTGTGTTTTGTACAGAAATGCCCAATAAAGTGAACAGTTGCTCGAGGCTACTGTAAGAGTAAATTGATCTTGACAGTCTTTACAACCAATGTGGTTTCAAACTTCAACAACATCACACTGTATGATGATGTATCACATACTTTTCTATTTATAGTTTTATTACAGTGTTTTGATACTTTAATTTATTGCATATTATGAGCTCAGTTTGAGTAAATGTATGTGTTATTGTTATAAAGGTGTCCTGAAAAGTCATCTCTTATAATCTATCTATACTCGAGCCCCACATAAAGCTCCTCTATCTCAGCCATTTATTAGAGATCCTCAGATAAATGAACTCTTCCTGCTTCATTTAGAGCTCGGGCACCTCAGCTCTGCTCATTGATTAGAGATGTGCTCAATAATTCAAAAAATAGCATTGGGAAAGAAGATGCTATTCATCATCAGTCAAGTCATTTGGGTGTTAGGCAATGACCCTTGCAGGCGCACCTGCTAAATCATTCGATGACATAATGAATGGGGTCATTTGTAACTGTATCATGCTGTGATTACCTATTCTTACAAAGGAGCCTTTTTGACCTCAATTCTGATTTAGTGGGTTTTGGTCTTGATAGTCATGAGCCTGAAAGTACACCGAGGAGAGTTTTAGAAGTTTTAGGAAAAAGTTTTAAGGACAAGTTTTTAGAAATGTGTGCTCAGAGCTGGAATGACAGAACCAACAACGCTATACAAAAGATGGATTTAGCCCAGAAGTACCTTAAACCTGACCAGTAACCAACAGGAGGGGGGGAATCATCTAGTTTTATAGCAGTCTATAAGAAAATGACCCAAGGCTAACTTTCTCTTTGACCACAGTAAACACTTTCCTGGTTAGGTTTATGGACTCGTTATGAATTCAATATGATCTTCATTTTGTACATTTATGGTTCACATCAGTGTCCACAAGAACAATACATAAGGGTATACTTTGGAGCAGGCCAGCCTTGTGAGTGAGTAGAACTATGATCAAGCAGAATATCTCAGTCCCACAGTCAGATTCGTCGCTTACATGACGGTGGCTGTGTCGGCCGTTTCCATGCAGTCTACAGCATCAGCTTGACTCGAGGCTACAGACTTGGTTGCACGAATGTGGCTTGTGAGCTGATGGATGATGTGGAAATTGACCGTTTCATATGTGCATCTCTCGTATGTCCAAATGACTCTTTGAAATGATCCCAGAAAAACACAGTTTAAGCAACACTTTTTATTGGAAAAAGAATAGTAGGTTTTCGGTAAGTAAAGAAAATGAAAGCTACACATAAAGACAGCAACTTTTTTTTTTTTTAAAGGGGGGTCAATCCACAGAAAACGCAATGGCTAAAGGTTGAAAATTACTATAGCACTGGAAACACTGCACAGTCAAAAGACAGATCTTGTTTGTATTGTAAGTGTAATTAATATCTTAAGGTGTGATTCAGGACTTCATTGCAAGCTGATACAACAAAATATATATACATATATGTGTGTGCATGTACATTTAAAAAGTTACGTTTTTAATCCTCCATACTATTTATCTATGTTACACAGCCACATACAAAATAACAGAAATGTTTCATACATGGGTATAAACTCTTGCAGAGTGCATAGTGGATGTGAATCATCCATCTGTCCATTCTCGTACACTTATCCAATTCAGGGTGCAGGGCGGCTGGAGCCTATCCCAGCTGGGAATCAAGATGAATGCTTTCATTTTTTTCGTAAAATGCGTGTAACCTAGAAAATAATGATCTGTGTCTGACTCCAGTTAAGTAGCTGTTTATCTCATTTTCCACGAGTTATTAATCAGTTGCGTGTTTTGAAATCGTCGGTTCATTTTTATTAATGTAAATTATAATTTGGTGTAAATCTATACTGTAAATCTTATAGAAACAGTAGTTTGGAAAACTCTTTCTTTATATTTTGCTTTCAAGGATTTTTTAAGCCTCCTCACACTGACCTGTGAATCATTCAGCTCAAAGACGGACCAGTGCTGTGTCTACACACAACACAGGAAACAGCATTTCAGGATTCCTTTGTCATCTGTATTTATGAATATTTATCATTAAGAAAATAGGAATTTCCTAAAATTACTAAAATATTTTTAAAAAATGTCACTTTGTTATGTGTCATTAGATAAAAACCATGCAGAGAAAATTCCTCAGGATGCTGCATCAGGTGTTAGTTTGATGACGTTTGAGGCGTCTTCTTTTCTAATTTGATCACGATGCCCTTCTCTGGTCGTAGGATGAGCTCTCCAACCGGGCGGAGGTCTTCGCGTTTCTGACAGGCTTCGACTGTGAAGTTCCTCAAAATAGCCGCCAGCACCACCTTTTCTTCCATGAGTGCGAAACGCTGGCCTAAAGAAAATGACAATAAAACAAATGAAGACGTGACGCACCTATTTGGAAACCTCACACAGCGAAGCGCGTGTGGAGGCTATAAATTTAAAAGTCCTTACCTATACAGTTGCGGAGTCCAGCTGAGAAGGGGACGTATGCATAGGCAGGCCTTCCCACCGAATTCTCCGGCAGAAAACGCTCAGGCCTGAACTCTTCGGGCTCGGGGAAGTACCGTGGATCACGGTGAAGAGAGTAGGTGATTATGATCGCGTTTGCACCTTTAGGAACCTTGAAACCATCTAAAAGTACGAAGAAAAAACTCAACTTCAGCTGAGATAAGTACTCATGACACCAAAAACAGGCAAAACCGATTACTCAGATGCATCTGTTACATGGCCACGACAACAGAGGAAGACTGGCTTCCCTTTTTGTGAAGAGGTATCAGCACCGTCGGGTGTTTGAGATCAATGAGCCATTTGTTTCAGGTGCCAACGATCTAATCTTTAACTCACTGATATAGCAGTCTTCACCGAGGCTACGAGCAAAGAAAGGCACAGAGGGAAACAGCCTCAGAGCCTCCTTGATCACACACTCCAGGTACTTGAGCTTCTTCAGGTCGTCAGTGCTGGTGGGCCGGGAAGATGTACCTTTGAACATTAAACAGCACCACAGCACAGATTAGAGATACACTGATACTTACCCTGCTTCAGTAGGTAAAAGTGCAACAGTACAGTATCTAAGACATCCTAAAAATCACCTGTAAATAGGACAGCACTCAAGATCTGTAACTCTCTATAGAGCAATAATTGTTATCAACCTTTTGACTATAAACCAACAATCATTAACATAACAAATTAATCATATAACCAGGTGTGGTAAGGTAATCTAATAGCTCAGACACAACAGGATAAAAATAGGATAGTAGCCTCTTTGCAAATATGGTGGGGTTACAAGGATTTTGGTAACTTTTTGCACTTTTAACAACCAATTGCACGTACTTGCAGTGGCCAGCTATCTCAGAACAACCACTTTTGATTCCAAGTCACTGCACAGGTCACATGGTGGGAGTCGACCTGTCTCCAAATAACTGTGATCTGAATCAGCCCTTATGGGCTGGTGAAGGTTTGCAGACATTTGTGGCCGAATTTATAAATGCAGACAGATCATGAGGACATTGCATCAATCTGTATCAGTCAGTGCAACTCATCTGCGATGCATCTCTTTGCAATCTGTGATTTGACTCAACTGGATACCAGTTGTTTGTGTTCTTGTTATAGTCCTATATAAAAAGCTGCATCTATGTCGGTAGTTAAATCTGAATTTTTTAATTCTTTTTTAGATCTATGCAGTTCTTTCTGTAATCTGAATATAAGTGGTTGATGTCAGTTTCTGTTTAATATTAATTTCTGTGTATGTACATTTGGGTGGTTCACTGCAGCAAATTGCTGTACTATCATAAACAGATTGAAAGTTATCGCTAACTTGCCCCCATTCAGTCACAATCACAGTGATAGCAGACTGGCTCCATGTTATTGCTGTTTTATCACCATTTTAATGCGCCACAGTCAATCTGAAGACAGCAACTGACCCTGGTCCCCGTCTTCAAAGCAACCATTTCAAAGACAAAAAGGTTATAAGTTCACTGCACACAGCTACAAAAGTCATGCCACTGTCTCCAATCACTGCTTCCCCAGGTGTGACTGTAGCATAGGGTTTACATTGGAAATATAAGTGATGACCATATGGCAAAATTATCCTTCTCTACTTGTGGACAAATTAGCCTGGTTGCCTATGGTTACAAGGCCATCGGTAAAGACAGTTATTATGCTGCACTTTTTGTCTGTGTATTCTGGCAGGTATGTTCACAGCTCTTATCCCTGAAAAAGCTCCCCGTGCCTTACAAAGAACAAATGAGTTTGAACAAAGATGAGTCAAAAAGCCCTCAGGCAGGAACAAAACAACACCATTAAAGTAGTAGAGCCTGTTATTATTACCGAACACCTCCTGTAGCTCTTGTTGAACTTTCTTGTGCACCTCAGGGTGCGAGCCCAGCAGGTGGAGAGCCCAATTCATAGCGGCGGCTGTAGTATCATGGCCCTGCAAATAAAGAGAGTTAATTAGAGACTTTTTTAAAGACCCTTTATTGAAACAGGATATGTGGATTATTCTCCCAGAAGAGGCTCACATCATTATCTCAGAAAGTAAATCCTTTATTGGCACAAAGTGCAGTTTTTTGGGTAATATAAATGTATTAATAAGCGCAGCCTTAAGTATTCCTTTTTATTGCTTAACCACCAACCCGAAACATAAAGGTGTCCACTTCCTCCTGGATGTCCTCGTGGCTCATCTTGCTGCCGTCTTCATAGGTGGTGCTCAGGAGCATGTCCAGAAATGCCCGTCGTTTCCTCTTGCCTTGGTCGTTTTCGCTGTCTGACTCGTTGCAGGACATGTTCTCAGCTCTTTCATGGATCACCTGAAAATAAATGGGAAGAGAAGAAGAGATGCTTCTTCATGATTTCTGCATGATCGCGCAACGTGGAAAAGCGACCGGCTCCATTACTCACTTTGTATGTAAAGGAGTGGAGGACCTTGAGTGTTTTGTCGTGGTCGCGGCCTTCACTAAAGTAAGTGTAAATGAAATCAGGCCATAACCAAGGTGACCGCTGTCTGCGACTGACAATGTCGCTCATTCTGAGAATAAAGAGAAAGACAGCAGATTAGATCTTTTTCTTCTACTATAATTTGCATTAGAATGATAAAAGCAGTAACTCACCTGTACACGCTCCTAACATACTCCGAATCAGAGTTACTCTGTGCATAAATTTTCTTTCCCATTGCAGTTTCTGTCAAGAAATTAAGGGTATATAAATATAAAACGCCCTTTTTCTAATTATTTATTTTGTATACCTGCATTTGTTAAGCACAAAAAGGGTCAAAAGTTTATCCAACTTAAAGGGTTGACAAATTAAAGGAAAAACCTTTACAGTTCAACCCCTACAGTAAAGGGATCTGGTGTCTCCGTTATGTCGTTGCAGATATTTCACTGGATTGGATTCGCCTTCCACCTTATAGAGAAAAATTAATCTAGAGTCGTTCTGGGACATCATCATCATCATTTGACGACTGGACTTGTCTCTTCCAGAATGACATAATGCATGAGGGCTCAAAAAATGCGACCGAGACCCACTCATCATTTCAACCCAATTAGACTGCATGAGTGGATGAATGGTCTCACTGCTAATCCCTACCATTACCAATTCTAATGAGAGAATATGTTTTGGAAGGAGAAACCATGCCATGCTGAATCTGCTCCATTCTGGATGCGTATCACCTTAACGCAGGGTTTTCCTTTAAGTTGTCCCAGATTTGCACATTCTGCTTACCGCAGATAATGTCGAGAGCACAGAGGGTGATGAGACTGAAGCAGTTGAATGGACCCTTCCCTGCATGGTTTTCCAACTTCTCCACCAGAATCTCGGCCTGCTCGTTCATCACTTCCAAGAAGTCCTCCAGGATGGAGAAGTGAAAGGTGGGCGTCAGCATCTTCCTCCGCTGACGCCACTTGGTCCCAGTGCTGATCAAAGATAAGAAGGCGTTATGCACTTTATATTATTTGATTTGCAATAATAATACTGTAGATGGGAGCTTCTTTTTGTTTTGTGCATAGTCTTAGCTCAAGTTTTGATATATGAACTATCTAAATCTTTTGCTCTTTCCTGATGGACAGATGGGATGTTTGCTATGCCACAGTTATACCTAGTAAGCAGACCAGTTCCCAGCCAAGGATGCAGAAACTTGTATGCAAAAGCTTTCTCCATGTGAATGCTGTTAGTCAGAACCGGCTTAAAGAAAAAGTAGACAGAAACATGTCATGAGTAATATTTGAGGCAAAAAGTTGTTTACTTAAAGAAATCTTTACTGCACAATCAAGCATGTTATGTTCCAACAGTCCCTGTCGTCACAGGGTGAAAGAAATGATTCACTCAGACTGACCCTGCAAGCATCCACCTTCATCCATTATCTTATCTAGATGTATGATGAAAACAAGTTACGCATACAGTTTAGGTGGGACAGATTGTAACCTCTTTAAGGAACATGAGGAACTTGTGCTAAGAGGAGTAACTGACTTCAGCTTAATGTTTGAGTGGTGGGTGGCAGGAATTCTGTATCCTGCACTGTATAAAAGTGCAAAGACATCCTAAGATGTCATCACAGACTGCTTAGCTGATCTCAAAGACTTCAACGGGATCTCATCCAATCCATCTGTAACGACAGTGCAGCTTCCACTTCAGTGACATGTGTGGTTTGTTTACCTGCTTCGCATCACTGAACGGGGATGGAAATTATCCATGGGCTTACTCATCACAGGCATATTTACAGTATAAGACGTGCTGCATCCACTCTGTATTTTGGACAGGAGTCAGTCCGCTTACCTCAACTGTCTCAGCATGATACAGAACCACAAAGGGGACCGGCCCGACCCAGAGTTTAAACAGCGGCTTATCTCGGAACTCCCAGGTAAAATCCTGAATTTGACGAAAGAAGTCTTAAAGAGAAAAATAAAGATGTTGGGTACAAAGATCATGAGAAACTCAATGTGCTTCATCACTTTGAGTACTTTAAATGATCACGTTGCTTGCTTCCTTACCGCCCGCATTGTTTTTGAACTGCAGAGCATTCCCAATGAAGGGGTAAGTGGTTCCCAGCTCAGGGATCGGCTTCATCTCAAACCATTTGTGCAGGTAATCGCTCAGCAGCTTGTAGGTTAAGTAGGTCAGAAAAGCAACAAAGATGCTAACTCCGAGTACAGTTGTGCTGTAACTGCCAATTAAAACTGCCATTTTTCGTGCCGTGTGTCTGCTCAGCCTGTGTGTGCTGAAATGTCGGTGCCAGGCTGTCCTTAAAAGCTCTGTGACATGTTTTTGCCCTGCCTTTTACTCCTCCTCTCCTCTGTCCTGTAGTGGGTAAAGGGGACCCCTGGTCTTACATTGCCATCTATTGCCCAGGAGGAGAGGAGGATGTGTGGGGGACTTCATAGAAAGTTTATTAAATTGACATTTATAGCATGGGATAAATGCAACAGGTAAATGTACATTTTAAAATATGGAAAAACGTGCTCTCTGCTGGCACGAATTACACAACCCGTGTTAATTATTTACTGCGTGATCAAGAACTTTGTCCGATTTATTATCTCCGTGTATTTATCCACATTAACAGTTCGTGTCCTACCTGCCTGGTTAATAAGTGACAGTCTTATCTGTGATTGCCTTATGGGTTTTTTTTTTCTTATGTCATCATAGCTCTTCAGCTTTGCACGCTAATTACCTTTAGCAATGGAAGGAGTGAGCCTATAACATCTCATTCCTGTTTTAGCCAGGATTTCTGCTGCCCAGGCCACACAGCTACTGTAAGCACCCACACTCCTTTACTTGAGAGCCCTGCTTTAAAATATGTGGTCTGACATTCTCCTTAATGTTAATGCTAATAGATGAACAATGTATTCTTCCCATCAGCATTAATAAGCACTCATATCTTCCCAGATGCTGGCTTTTGAACTGTGAGCTGATAACAAGGAAGGAAGGTCTCTGTTTTGACAACGTGGTGCCCGAAGTTTCCAAAAAGGATTTGAAAATCCGGACTACAGATTTTATGACAGGAGAGTTTTTAACTTTTCCTCAGTCCATTTAAACTGGAGATTTTGCTAATTTAGTAGTGGCCTTGACTCACGCAGTCTTTTAATAATATCGTGTGTCTAAGTGATGAATTCTTAGATAAACCCTCCCAAGAAAGACTGAACCTCTGTGGGAATGTGATTTGTTTTCAGGTAAAGACAGTGCACCTTAAAAATACTGCCTGAGTCGCTGGAAATATACTGTAAATTAAAACAGCGTCGTGGCTTGCTTTTGACTCCTTAGTACAAAATGTAATACTGAGCTTTAGCCACTAGATGTCAGATGTCAACTTCTTCTTTTTTGTTTGTTTTTTCCATATTACCCTCTTCAATGGCATACAATATAAAATAGGACTAGACTGGAAACAACAATAAAAGAGGATGTGACGAATGAGCAAGCAATAAATGTGTGAATCCCACGATTTTAATATTATTAATAAAACGTTTAATATTTTTATTTAAAATATTTATGCGGTTTTATTGCATTTATTATGCAAAAATACAACTCTTGCAGTATAGTGCAATGTTTATACAAAAGGCAACACAATCAGAAATTGGAATTAACATACAAACACTAGTTAATGTTAACTCTTTTACCCTTTAAAGCCTACTCGGAATAACCCCTGAGGCTCTTTTCCAAACGGAATGATTTCTGTCATATTTTAAGCTGCTTGTAGAATAAAATCACTGAGTGTGCATTAAAATTAAGTGAAGGTGGTCTCTGGCTGTATACATCATTACTGATATACACTGAGTTGTGAAACTCATCATTAAGAATAGACTTGAGGTCTTCAAATCCTGTCTTTATTGTGGAAAGAATCAAGAATGAAATCTGTCATGATTATCAAGGATAAACAGTCAGTCCTTCAGTTGATTAGTCAAGCCGAGCGCAATGAGAAGCTTCTGATGAAATGCTGGTATCCTTTCCTTATGGACAGGCCAGTCCAGAATGCAACGTGGACGTAACATGCCTCTGCGGAGGAAGAGTGAGTGAAACAACTTGTGGTCGTGCACATCCTGAAGAAAGACCAGGATGACTGAGTCCCTGCTTTCTTCGATGACTTGTTGAAGTGCATGATAGACTTTAAATCTGGTGACAAGACAGAGAACACATTGTGCTATTAAACAATATTATCCGACTAAGATAATTTTGCAACTTTTGCAATAAATAAATGACTGTTTGATCTCAAAATTATAGAGTTAGTGTGTGAACATGTAAAAAAACAAGCAATTCAGAGACCTTAAATTTACAGGTGAATAGGGACAAGTTCTACATATTGCTTGACATGAACTACTATTGTTTTAAAAACACTATATGAAAAGAGTAAGTGTACTGATTTTAAATCAAAGGAAGGACAATTTGATAAAACTGCCTTGCACATCACCATTTTTTCTTGTACTTAGCTTTCACCTGATACATAAAGTTACAATAAAGCATAATCTAGTGTATGTTTGATTTACCGTCTACACCAGGGATCTTTGAGGAGACTTTCGGTGACGACAAACATGATTTTTCTGGACTTTTTCATATTTGTCACAATGGATTCCACCTGTAACATGCCAGCGACTGAATCTCGATCGTCTAAACAAAACTGGCACTTTTCATTCTCTAAAGGGACCAACCTCCTCTCCACCCAATTGGAGTCTTCCTCCGCATGTATGACATAAGCGTTGTACTCATATTCTCTGCCTTCGTCAACTTTGGCATCACTGAATCCTAATGTGCGATTGATCATTATGTTCCAGTAAAAGTGGATCCTCCAGCCATGAAACCGCACAGTGAGTGCGGTTACAATTAGCAAGATGACGGCTGTGCTGCTCACTATGTAAAGAGTCTGAAATGGGGTCATGTCTTTGCAAGAAAGGGGGTCGAAATCCATGATGGAGTGGTTAAAGTAAGCTCGTGGAGTGTTGCACACATACTCGTCCCTGACATTTGGCACACTTGTCGTATTTGTGGTATTCAACCACGTCACGAACCACAGGATGCTCTCGCATGTGCAGTCGAACGGATTTCTGCCCATGATAAGCTGGGTGAGGTTGCTCATGGGAGTACGAAACACTTCAGGTCTCACGCTTGTGATCAAGTTCTTCTCAAAACGTAATACCTGCAGCGACTTCAGGTCATCGAAAACAGAGTCCTTGAGATTATTTATGAGATTGTTGCTAAGGCTTAGTTCCCTGAGGTGAGTCAAACCTTTCAAAGCCTTCAGTGGGATCTCATCAAGTCCATTATAATCCATCTGTAAGGATTCCAACCTCTGCGCATCTTTGAGAAACAACACCGGCCCACCAAGGTTTGCACTCTTCCACAGTCGGGCCAAGTTGTTGTGCTGGAGTTTCAACACCTTTAGGTTTACAAGCCCCTCTAGCAGATTGTCTTTGATGTTAGCAACATTGTTGTTGCTGAGATCCAAGACAGAGAGGTTGGTCAGGGGTTTGAATGGAGAGTGATCTAGGTTTAGGGCTAAAACTTTAAGACTTCTCCCCAAAGTCAGGACTCTAAGGTTGGGCACATTAACAAAGGAACTGGAGCTTAGGTCAATTGACTGGAAGTTATTGCTCATGTGCATCTCCTGAACCTGATCTAGGCCTTCGAATTCTCTGCCTGTCAAAGTTTGCTTGATATGGTTGTAATCTAGAAGAAGAACGGTGAGGTTTCGCAAAACAGAGAAGCTTCCGGGATTGATCTGCGCTATATTTGTATTTATGAGATTTAGCCATCTGACTGGTGAATCTGCAAGAGATGCTAAGGTCTTGTTGGTGATGTTTCGGAGTGACGGACAGCTAATCCAGCTTATGTCAAGTTTTTTAAGACTTTTTAAGCCTGCAAAGGTGTGCTCTCCGATTTCCCGGATTGCAGTCCTCTGTAACATCAAACTCTCTAGCATGCCTAATGGCTGGAAAGCAAAATCATCGATAACTGGGGAAGAGGTACGACCTTTCACCAGTGCTTCGGTAAGTGCCAGCTTTTTCAATCTATTGAGCCCCTGAAATGTCCCGTTGGTTAGGTGCTTGATGTTATTATGCGACAAATTTAGAGTCTGAAGTTTAGATAGCCACTGAAATGAGCCATCTTCAATTTTACCCATGCCATTACTGGACAGATCCAAGAAGGTTAGATTTGTCTTCTGCAGTCCTGTAAAGGTTTTGTTTGTGACCATGACCAGACTCATTTTCCGAAGAGAGAGAGCATCGATGGCTGTCCCAGACAACTCTGAGCACAGTTTGGAAACCATCAGAGTTCCCAAGTTGCCCCCATCCATGATTAAAGTGCGCAGGCCTGAAATGGGCTGAAAGCAGCCGGGCTCCAACTGCAAACAAACAATCACAGAGATTTTTTTAGTGAGACGGAAAAAGGAAACAAAACAGACAACCGAAAGGAATGTGCTACAGTAACTCTACTTTCTACTGCCAGTTCCGATTTTGATGGAATTTCATTTCCCATTTCTGGATTAAACAAGTTTCTTACTGTTTTTAAAAACACAGATGACAGGTTGAGGACTTGCAGAGAGGATGAATGGTCAAGAAATGAAAAGTCATCTTTCTTCAGAGTGGTGAAGTCATTGAATGCCAGGCTGAAGTTCACCAGGCTGGGCAGCTGAGGCTGGGAGCCGAGCTTGGGTGACTGCAGTTTGTTTTTGGAAACATCTAGAAAGGTTAGGTTCTGTGGATTATTAAAGAAGAGGGAGACAAGAAGAAGGGTTATTTAATGCTGTGCACAAGAGGCAAACAATTGATCCACACCATATGTCAGACATAATTTCATAAGCAGCACTTCTCTCAGGTCACAGGATAGTTTGCTCCATCTCTCTACAAAGACAGCTCACATATGCACCATCCATCCATTTCATATTAAATTCCTCGGCTCTTTGTTTTTTGTTATTATTGTTTTATTTTATTTTATTTTATTTTTGGTGGTAGGTGGAATTTACGTTACTCGTGTATTACTTTTGCAGGACAGTCCATAGTTATTAGGTTTTAACTGTTCTTACTTGCATTTATTTCCATTAAGTACAAATTAAAGAATGGCAGAGGAACTCCAAAGGGTTCTTCTGACATTGTGCAAATTTTTGCACAGAAGTGTGGGTTAGCATTAATGCATGAGAATATCTGCAGCACTCTCATAGGCTGATCAGGTTTCCCACTCTCTAGGGACTGACTGCACTGTACGGGGGGATAACCCCCCCAACACCACCATAGTTCCAATCATAAAGAAAGCGTCCCACATTTTTCACTGGCTCTAGTTTCCCAAAGTTAACACTACAAGGCGGATGCTTTTTTTGTCAAAAAGTCTGGCTTTTTTATCTAGTGGCTGTGAAGAAACCAGGACACATCAAGTGCAGGTTACCATGTCCACGTCTTTTGTTGCAGATGCATGCAAAACTGAGAGAACTACAAGTCACCACAAAGATATAAGTGGTGCAGATTTTGTAATTTAATGGAAACAACCATTAAAAAAAGGAAATACGGCTACAATGAAGACTGGCTGAAGCAAGCGGAAAAAGACTGTCAGACTTTGTTGGGGTGGGGGTGAGTCACGCATATGAAATATGTGGCTTGGAAGAAATATGCTGAGCAACAGATGCATCCCAGCTGAAAAGATGATTGGAAGACAGAATCCGTGATGAAACAAAAGCTAACAACTGCTGTAACAGTTAGTTTAGAAAAAGTTGATGAATATACGTGTATATAAGAAGGCCATCAAATAAGACTGGAAAAAAAAATGCAGGAACTTTCACTTCCTGCTAATCATAGGAAGTTCGGAAAATCGAACTGAAATTAATACACTTGACCTTTCCGTGCTATACGCCAAACCTGTTCCGTTTACATTTGTGGGACTTGATTTTTGAAGCTATATGTGGCAAAATTTCAATATCTCTCTCAGAGGAAGTAGGAAGCTCCACATTTCCTCACACACACATACTCTTTACCCCAAATTTAATTTGTTTGGATACCAACACATCTGTAGATATAAAACAAATGGCAGCAAGCTTTGGGCAGCAGGCTGTATAACCTAAATCCATAACCTAACCTAACCTAAATCCCCAAAACACTGATCACTGATGATTTGTATGATAAAAAGAAAACTAACTGAAACAGGGCTGTCATATTAATAATGAGGAGCAAACGTACAGTTTTTGGCCTTGAAATATAATCGAGTCAAACAATAATTAGCCATCTAAGTGATTCGACACATCCGTACCTGCAGTGACGAGAAGGGTTCTCCCTGCAGCTTTAGTCTATTACTAGCCAAGTTCAACGATGTCAGTCTGGTGCAGTGGCTCATATCTCCAGTCTTCAGCAAATGCACCTGATTGTGTTCCAGGTTCAACGTCTGCAGCAGAGGCAGTGTTTGGCACAAACCCGCGTCCACCTTGGTGATGCTGTTGTAACCGGCGTCGAGGTGTAGGAGGCCCGGGTACGGGCTTAGTGACAGCGGGGTAATCCCTCTCAGTATGTTGTGGGACACATCCAGGCTGGTGATGTTCCTGGGAAGGTCTGAAGGGATCGCACTGAGGCGGAGGCGACTGCAGTCAGCTCGGCCGTCTTCCACATAGCAGGAGGTCTTCTTCTCAGAGGCATCGCAATGGTACGGTCCCGTCAAAACACAACACGTGACGAGGATCCATGACAGGAGATGGGCACGATGGGCGCACATCATTTCAAAGACCTTGAAAGAAGAGAGAAGGGTGGATTTGCATTCAAATTTGTTGCTGGGACAGTAAGACTAAAGAAAAGGCTGAGAAGCCCTCTGTGGAGCTGGGTGGAACTGAGACATGTTTTTCTTACTTATTCTTTTTTTTTTTACTTTCCACTATATTAATAACAATTATAACTCTACACAATTTGTTTATACAAAAATATAATATTTAGTATACTGGGAAAATTACAAAAACAATGTACCAATAATTTCGATTCTGACACTACACTGTAGAACTAGTAAACACTGTTGTGCAAAAGTCTTGGACCATCCCTCATTTTGCGTGCAGTACAGACTGGATAAACCTGAATGGATAAATAAACAATAAAAGATCATGAGTCATGGATTGGCCTCCACTGAGCCCAGACCTCAATATTACTGAAACAGTGTGGGATCATCTCAACAGAGAACAGAACAAAAGGCAGCCAACATCCAAAGAAGAGCTCTGAATGTCCTCCAAGAAGCCTGGAGAACTTTTCCTGAAGACTGCCTAAAGATATTAGAAGAAAGCTGCCTAAGAGATCTCAGGCTATGTTTAAAGTAAAGGTGATCATACCAAATATTCACTGTCAAGCTCGTTGTTTTTACCTTTTCCACTGTATTTCCGTTCATGTTTCAATAAGTCGCGGCAACTTTTTCTTATTTCCTATCAAAAAATAAAGAGATGAGCGGTGGATCCAGCCCTTTGCGCAGTTCTGTAACTTTAAAAGCTTTCGAAAATATCCGGCCTCGTAATTACAGGGTGACTACAGCGCTGCCACGCTGACGTTACAAGCACACTAATATTTTGAATGCAGTCCATAAAGATTTCTTACCAGATGTGGACATTGCACAATACCTTCGACAGTCAGAGCCCAGATAGAAGATTCCCCCTTGCAGCTGCACAGCTTCTATCGCTGAATGCACACAGCCACAGCGGCGCTTATGGGGAAACGAAACTCTGGTTTCGCTTCTTCTTCGGTGGTGGGTATCCACTGGAGAGCTAACCATTTCACGCAGGCGGATAGCCACAGTATTGAGATATTAAGTTTGCATAAAATTTATATGCATCATATCCTACACTCCAGAGACACTTCGGGTGATTTAACGTCTCTAGTTTCCGAACATATTTTTTTGGACTTGCGTGTAGACCGTAGACAGGATTCAGGAAGGCGTGGTGTAAACAGGTTGAGTCAGATTACACCCAGCCGGTCGTCTGTTATGTTCGTGCCTTCTGAAACATTTGTCGGTGGTTTCATAAATTAAACCGGGAACTGTTTCTTTATACATGTTTAACATCTGCGGTGAGTTAAACAGCGACTGAGATGCGCCTGTGCAAATACACTGCGGTGTAGGAAAAGTGTCGTAAATATGTGCAGGTACTTTCAAACAACAGACAGCTGTAGTTATTTCTCTCTTTTTTTCTTTTAGGCATCCTTTAAATTAATAGTTAATTATGTTTGTTATGTTATAAGATATTAAAACAAAAATTTTGTTACTTTACATTATATTTATTTAGTTAGTTAGTTTGTTAGTTTTTTTAGGATATGAAACTAGTCAGATGTCATTTAGGTAGCCCAAAGTTCATATGTGGTACTCTAAAACGCACACTTATTATAGTGACAGGACCAGAATAAATACGAGGTTTTTACTATCCAAAAAAAACCCTGCTGTTTCTCTTTTAAGAGGAATAGCATCTTATAGCTAAGCACTTGTTATAGCAAGTGAACCACACACCTGTGGGATATGGTTTCCCTTACCCTGATAAGGTTTCGATTTGGGGTCACAAACACAAGGCCCGGGTGCCAGAGTTGGCTCTGCTAAGAGTCCAATCCAACCCACTGCATAACTTTGGAAAATCTGTAGGACTTAATTTTGAACTTTTAACTGTGTTTTAAAGCTTTTCCTACATGGCCTCCCTCATGGTCATTCATACATGTAATATTCTTTATTTTGGTATCAGCCAGGCTCTGCTCTCTCATCTTCAGCTAGTTCAGAATGCAGCTGCCCGACTCTTGACAGGCACTCGTAAACATGAATATATCTGTCCAGTCTTGGCTCGTTTACACTGGCTTCCAGTACGTTGTAGAATTGATTTTAAGATGTTATTACTTGTTTTTAAGTCTCTAAATTAGCTATGATTGGTTAGCCCCGTCATACCTCTCAGACCTTTTAAGTAAAAATACTCCAAATAGAACTCTCAGGTCAGCTAATAAGTTGCATGTAGTTGTCCCTAGAAACAAGCTAGGGCCTTTGCGATTGCTGTGCCCAAACTTTGGAACAGTCTGCCTCTTCATATTAGGATCTCTCCAACACTCGACATTTTTAAAACCCATCTGAAAATGCATTTTTACTCTTTAGCTTTTAATTGTGACTGAGTTTTTGAGTGATTCTTTGTGTGTGTTTGTTCTGCTTTTTACTTTTTTACTATGTACAGCACTTTGGTCAACCTGTGTTGTTTAGAGGCATAAACACAGTCATTTAAGACTGTGTTTTTGTTAAGTTATATTTAAGAGTACACCCTGAACAAATGTACAGAAAGCACATGTTACAGTTTCTCTCTCTCTGCTTTAATTTTATTACATTTATTCACAGAGTATCAAGTTCTCCCTGATTGTTCCGAGGCCTGCAGGAACACTGCAGCGTACAAACTGACATCTCATTACATGACCTGATATGTCCTTATTCAGAACGACAGAGAAGTGAAATCTTGTTATTGTAAATCTGAACTTGGTGTTAGTAACCACTGGAGGGCAGTAAAACACTGCTATTAAACCATGAGCTTAAGTAATGCTGTGCTGTTTGTTGGTGGGCGCTGTGAGTCCTCTTTCAGGGTACAGCACTTATTTATAGTGACAGGTCTTTCAACAGAATGACACAACAAATGTCAGTGAGCCCGTATTATACAGTTTGTATGCATCTTTGTGTTGGAGATTGCATTACACATACTGGATAATATGTTAAAAATCTATGGCTTTGTTTCTGTTTTGCAGGGTGCTTTAATTGAATATATTATCTGACCCCACATAAACTTTTCTTCTTATTATTCTATTAGAAAATAGAATAATAAGAAGGTCTTTTGGTATGACCCAGAACACCACAGTTCAGAACGCAATCTACACTATGGACATAAATGAAACATCAATGTTATTTCACTCCTGACTCTTGCAACCTATGACACTGATTATATTTATTTTAGTTCAAATTCATCCAAGTAATCTCAGACAGTTTGCCATAATTATTTAATGCAGGGAGTTAAAGATGTATGACTTCCACCAGAGATGTACAGTGCAGGTAATTTCATTTTAAAGTATAAGTCACTATCATTGCAGCTGTAGGCTGCAGCTAAGTGCATTACCGAGGCAGTCCAAATACCTATAAATCTGAAGGTAATCACCCTGGCAGGCCTTTAAAAGGTCAGCAGTGATAGAAAAGCAGAAATTACTTACAGCTGGTGTAAGTTACATTTAAAAAAAATAAATTAAAAGCAATAATGTTAGACTGACAATTATTGTGTAAACTGAATTTCACTTGAGATAAAAACCTTTATTTTTTTTATGGAAGCATAAAGATACAAGTGCCAGTTGAGCCAAAGCATTTTCATTATCTTAACATCAATTATCATACTGCAGGGGTTGCATGTCCCATCTTTTGCCATATAACACTGTCGTAGTTCAAACCTGCACTGAAGTGCTACTGAAATCGTTTCCACTGAACTTTAAAAATAATTTTTCCTGTATTTTCAGCCATCATTTAGTTTTTTTAACTGTGGTCTGAAAAAAAAGAGGAAAAAAATTGACCAATCTTAAGAATTTTCACTGTGAGCATGTTAACATTTAGCCTCAGAGAGCTGCAGCTGTGCACTTTCTGGATTTATAGTATCATAGAACTGCATACATAAGTAATATCTTTTAAATGTGGAGATAGCAACGTGCGATTAACATCTTAAATCTCTTAAACTCCACAGACCGCGTCAGGGTTTTTCCTGTCTTTTTCGTTTTCCATCTCTCCTGCACACTGCTAATCGATTAATTATGCAGAGATGGATGAAGGAAGGTCACTGACCCTGCAGCAACATTTTAACACAGCATGTTTACTCTGTCTAGTAACTGGATTAGTGCTATGGATGAGGACAGCTGTGTTGCATGAAAAGGAGGAAACATTACATTGCTTCAGTTTGGAAAAAGAAAAGCCTTCTTCTCTCTGTAGTCAGACCCGAAGATATGTAAACACACCATTCTGTCACCTCCCTTTTCTCCTTCATCCCCCCCTCAGATTATTGTGCTGCAGAGCAGGTACTTCCTGGAACAGACCTGAGGCCACTGATTGGTTTACCCCACCGCTTAAGCTGAGGCAGCTTACAGGGCTTTGTGCCAACTCCTGGATTGCTGAAGACCTGTAAAAACTGAAGACAGCTAGCATGGTCAGCACTGTGGTGGTGCTGGTGGAGGTCAAGCTAGTAATGCAATAAATAAAAGCAGGAAGAATAGATTGAAAGTATTCAGCAGGGGGGGGGGCAGGAATAGGAGCAATCAAATGCAGTGAGATCAAAGGCGCTTCGAGTGGAAAGGGCTGTGATGAGAACAGGAGCCTCTGCCATAACACCAACTAGCTCATGAGATGCACTGTGAACAGCTCGCGAAGAGAAGAAAAGTAACCATCAGGTAACCATCTGATTCTGACCAAGAGGAACAACTTGGCACTGGAATGAGGGATTAAGAATAAGGAGAAACACCCCAACTTACCTGTGGACTGAGTGCCAGGCATTACTGTACTTATTTCACTTACTGTTGCCAGATTGCGGCCAGTGCGTGTTGTGCGTACGCGTGTGATTGAATGCACTCATGCAAAAGGGATAATTGGTGGGAGGCAACAGCTCCATCAGTGGGAGTATGTGTGCGGCTTGGGTTAATCTCCTCTCCCTCATTTATAGATTGAGTGTTGGAATGCCCTAACACAAAAGGTGAGTTTGCCCTCTTGGCTCTTCGCTGTAGCGGTTGTTAACCTGTGCTATGTAATTACATCAACAGCTTTAATTCGCAAATAAATCTTCATCATCAGCGTGTCCAAACCCTCACTACACACTGACTGAGTGACACCTGTGCTTTGGACATGCATCCATTTATTTGCTCCCAGAATATGATTGTGCGTGTAGTTATAGGGAGTTGTAGTCTTATAGCAGCATACTGCCATTGTTTGGTGGACATGTGTGGACTTAAAAAAGACAAGCAGTGTTACTTTAAGTCTTTGTTAGCCTGACATTTTTAGCAGCGATGGGATAAATTCTCACAATAGGTGAAGTGGAAAACTGGAATGAAGAGATTTTTTGCAGAGAGGAATGGGGAAGAAGGGAACGGCTAATGCACATGCAAGGAGATGTGCAGGCGGTAGAAGCAATGTTGTAGCATGTTCCCTCTGCAGAAAAAAAAAGACACTGCAGCATATCTCCCCCTCCCCAGTTTGCTGACCAATGATGTTTGGAGGTCAGACTCCCAGCTCTGCTGTCAGCCCCATGACATACAGCTTGTACAGGAACACACCTTAAAGGAAGCGCAGGGGAGGGGGGGGCAAATAATCACAAGCAAAATATATGCACATATTTATGCCATCTGCTGAGAAGCTAGTGAGCAGAAATGTGCAAATATATGCATTCAGCATACTGTTACCCAAAAAATAAAGCTGCTCAGCACGGATGACTGCATGATGTGTCACCCTGCACAGAAACGGCTGTTTTGTCTTCAGTGCAGGAAAACGAGCAGCCGATGTCAGACGACAGAGATGTGGCCAGATAATTTTTGCACGCACATGGAAACTCTGATTTTTAACAGTTTTTTCCTTATTTTGACTAAAGAGAGTGCTGTGGAGGAATAAACAAAATAATTACTGCATGTGAGTGTTTCTCATCAGTGGCTAGTGCTCACTAAGTGCTGACTCGGGTCTGTTCTCACTAGAAGTGGTCCCCAGGGGTGACAGGACATCAATACTGAATTGGAATCAGCAGCATGGATCTACTACCATACTCTTAACTCTTTGCAGTGTGCAGTGCAGCTCAGTGATATTCAGTGTGTAAGAGGCACAGTTTGAATAAAATGCCAGACATATGCATGCATGGAAGGACCTGAAATCATCTTCTTGTTTTTAGAAATCTTTTCCTTTTGCTAATTTTCTTTCTTTCACATTTGAATTAATCTCTACTGATTTTCGTTCTTATCCTCAGTTACAGTGTTAGAAAATGTTCTGTTATTTTATGCGTGGCCTAAAATTTGCAATACACCTTCCATCTGGCTCATTTAAGGTGGAACTTCTGTCTGAGTCAAAGTGAGTCATCTCTCTCAGTGGCCCATAGAAAACTGCAGATGTGGGCCACATTTAGACCAAACAGCAGTTACTGCTGTCTGGGCAGTGAGTCAGCATCAGAGGTTTGTTTGTCCACGTACTGAACACCTTGTAGGTCGAAACAGTAGTTAAACACATTTTGTAGAACTTGTCTTAGGGCTGTAGTTGAGAAGGTAAACTGGCAGTCATGTGATAATTTCACATCTTTATCACTCTGTGTTACAATAAAATAAAAATTAGAGCAGCTTTAAGGAATTAAAAATTGGCTGTGGCGTTCCTTCTAAGCAGACTCACAGATAGTGTGCAGCTTTTTCAGGCTGACCTGAGAAAGCATTTGACGCGATCTACAGCAAACATTTTTATTTTTGCCTACAGCACAAACAGTGCCCGAGCTGACCCACGACCCAAGTTTTCCAAGGTTGTGAGCCTTTCTGTGAAGAGCTGAGACCTGAGCTTTCGCTGTGTGATAAATGCTGTCGGACATGTGGCCTTTTCAAAGAGAGATTACACCTTTCTAGCGCCAGCCTTAAAGTAAAGAAGGCAGCCACAGCTTTGTTCCAACACCTTAAGCTTTGGCAGTCTTAACAACCCAGCCTGCCTGTTATGGTTAGCAGATGGGACTAAATGCCTTGATTTAAAGAGCCAAGCAGACTGAGTGAGTGCTGAGATTCAGTGGTTTGCTTTTATGTTAAAAATAGGGCATTATATTTAGAATACATTTTTTTCAGTCTTTTTAATTCTAATGTAAGAGCATAGTAAAGTCCAGCCACCTGCAGATCCTCCTTTAGTATTTTTCATGTAATTAATGTGTAATTACAATATAACCAATGTCCAACAGGGAAGATTGTCCTAAAACAGAAAAACAATGGAAAAAAACGATTTAGGCTCAACGCAGTAATTACTACATGTATTATTTTCAGCTGATAAATTAAATAAAATACTTTCATTCACTGCTGTGTGAAGTTCATCCCCTTTGGGCTAAACACACAAATATTTTTCTGGGTCATGTGGTCAAAACTGATTTAGCGATTTAGGTCTCTTTTGATGTAGCAGAGCAGCAATGTTACCAAAGAAGGAAGAGGGAGTTTCAGGGGTCACATTCCTCACACCGGAAAAAAAAAATGGACAGACTGCTTTACTCCTAATGCAACAGAACCAGAACGAAGGACACTGAAAATTGAGAGCAAAAGTATTTTGATGAACGAGATAGTCAATATTTGCTGACAGTTCTGTCTGCAGTTCTCCCTTTTTAGGCAAACTAAAAGTAAGCACTGTTTTTTCATACTCAAAACGCTTTGCCCTTTTGCTACTGTTCGGATCCCCTTGTTGGTCCCTGAATGAACTTAGACATTTTGTTTGGTCGCCTAGTTTTCGAATCCCACTGCAAACTGTGCATTGTCGTGATTGTGACTGCACACTTGTCTACCAGCACCATCATGTGTTTGACCTGTATTAATCTCCTCCTGTTGGCTTCTAATAAATATCCCTGCTCCCCCCAGGTTTGACAGGATTAATCGAGCCATTACTTAATTACAGGCTTGAGAAGAAGCTGAAAATCTATGAGGAGGATTTAGAGCTCTTCCCATAAATCAAGGACAGATTTTTTTTCATAACTGCTTTCCACTAACAGGATCATTAGCAAGGAAATGAAGGAAAGAGCTGGTGTTGCTGCTGATTCTGCTATCCCCAGGTAGCATTTCCAATGCTGGTCAGGAGCATTACAATAATTACTCACTGTTAGAATGTGAAAATGGTTTAATAAATTTATGATTAAAATGTTCAATCAGGATTAGTGCGGCAGACAAATGTGTGACAGACAAATGTGCGGCAGACAAATGTGCAGCGACAGCGTGATGCTATCGTGTCAATATGGACCAAACTCTGCTATTTTACATGGTAAAATAAAAGAGGTTGCTAAAAGAGTTTGCAAACACTTGAAATGTTTACGCCGTCAGTAGTTAGTAGTAGAGATGTTGTGTTAACTTATCAAATATTGAATATTTCTTAAATTGAACTGTAATAAGACCCCATCCTTGGCCTCTGATTACAATGTAAGCTAATCATTTACAAAATCAACCAAAGACTCTCCAAACACTCAGGCTCTGATCTGAGAAGGGGTGTCTATCCTCACTAAACACTTAGATGTGCGAGGAATGGCTAACTATGAGCCAGCTGGCATCCCCTCTTGACTAGCACCTCTAACTATCAGTCACTTTTCATACTTTCTACTTCTCCATACTCTCTCAATGCACTTGCTAATAGTCCATTATCTTCTTTTTTTGTCAGGGTCCCCCACCCAGCTCCACATCTATCAAGTTTGCTTTTGTATTTGTTGGTTCTCATTTCTGCGTCGGCTCTGCCAACTGGCATATTCACAAAGCTCGCATCAGCAACCGGCCACATTTCGCAGCACCACTTATCAATCCACTCAGCAGTCACACAGGAGAGGCCTGGCTTACCCACAGTGAAGAGTAGAGAGGTGTATTAGAAATGTGTTCCAGAGAGTCTGTCAGCAATTACGCTTAGAAGATGCACGTGGGAAACATGAAGAGGTAGCTATGTTGCGTAAGCAGCACAAGATCTGCCGTCCTTTCATGCCCTGATAAGGAAAAGGAGAGAGGTGGATGCGGTTCCAAAGGTTTCAAATGTATCAAGGTTAGATCAGATTTAATGGTGTTGCAGTCTTCATAACACTGACAAGACAACAATTACACATGCATGTGATTACACAGTACTAAGTGTAATAATCCATCTGACACTGATGGAATGCCATTCATTTTTGCAGGCCTATCATATATGAAGGCACTAGACAAAACACACATAATGATTCACTTTACTGCTACCCTTTCAGGAGGGGTAGATGTTAGACACTGGAACACCAGTGTCATTTCAGTTCATCCTCTGGACACCATGGAAAGGTCTTCCAAACTTAATGGCTCATCTGTTCAATATTTAGTCAGATATTTCAGTCTGGACCACAGTGGGAACTACTAAATAACAGACTAACACTGATTCACTCAATAGAACTGTGTTAAAGAGCCTATTCATGTATTATCATGGCTAAAAAAAGAGATAGGCCTATGAGGACTTAATGATTTCCATAATGATGGGTTAAAGGGTGAGGATAATTTGGTTATTCAAATTGGATGAAAGTTGAACATTAATTTGCCTTAAACGTTTATTACAACATGAGAAACTTACCAGCATTCAGAGTGAAAGAGACATAACATCTTTAATATCTTGATGACATTGCCTAACATGTCCAATATTTGGCTATTTCCTTCTATAAAGCATACTATTTTCCATTTTAAAAGGTTATCTCTGTATGTCAGCTTTAAGTTTGACACCCTATGTAGTTTGACACAAATTAGAAGAGGAAATGATATAGACAGAAGTTAGTAGTTATCTTAAACGCATCCATGTGCCCTGTTGCGGTAATTACAGTGTTCATTATATAGCTACACCCTCTGTTGGCCTCTGATTGCTCAATAGTTGCTAAATCATAGTTTAAGGAAACACAGCTAGTACCTAACTTTGTCTTTCTAAATTGTGGTGCTGGGAAGGTAGCGTATCCAAAAAATGGCAAGTGAAAAAATAGTCCAGGATGTCAAAGGGAGGTGTTGTAGAGTTTGATGTCCATAATGAACGATTTCCTGTGGCATTCTGTTTTGCATTGTGGTGGAAGGAGTCTTTTTAGGCAAATGCTGCTGTGACTGTTCAACATGCCACGGAAAGGGTGTAAAGCATCCAAAACTGTGCTTAACTTCGACAGCATCCTCCTTTCTGACACCGACATCAGAGAGTCAAGCTCTACAGCCACGATCCTACTGGGCCAGCAGCATTTTGTTGATGCCCTCTACCCTCAGTCTGCTGCGCGTGGACACCACAGACTCAAAACATGCTGAGCATCATCCAACAAATATTTAAAGACCTCAGCTTCTTCAGAAATAGAGATTGCTTTGGCTTCTGTGTTTTTAGTGAAGTCCAGTATTGTTTTATTGTATTCATTTATTTTAATGAAAACAGTTCCCTGTAAGATGAGTTTATGAGAGTGGAACCTGGGGACAGTACCATCAAAACAATTAGCGAAATTAGCCTAAAAAGCTCAATAGTACTGCAGAGTCAGGCCTAATAATCTGTAGCTTTGGCAATTTACACAATACACATAGTCATTTTATCCTTTGTTGTTATAGGACATATTGATTAGTGGACTTTTTGAAGACTTCACAAGCACTGCAAGCAGACCAAAGACACTGCCGGGAGCATTTCCAAACAGCTACACATAGATTATTAAAGCCACTGAGTCAGCAAATTCATTTGTGAGCTCTATTACAATACTGAAAACACGTGCATGGGAAATCTTGCAGAAAATTAATTTAGTCCTGCATCTTCTTCCTCTGCATCCAGTCTGACTGTGCCAAACATCTTCAGCACTATTGGATTACTGGTAATTGCAAAATATCAAAAACCGAGTCAGCAGCGGTTTTGTAGCACTATGCTACAAAAAGTGAGTCATGATTGATTTTATCATCCAAATGGCAATAAGAGTCTGAGAATCTGCCTCTGAGTGAGCCTAGGTGAGAATTTATGGTCGAGGAAAAAGGCTGAAATGCGTAATCTGTTTAATTAATTCAAAATATAATAAACATGACAGTGTGTGTGGGTTATGCTCAGCATTTCACATGTCTGCAGAATAATTTAATTCAATTACATTTCTGCATGCAGCAACATGCTATCAATTATAATTTTGTTATTATGGCATCAACCTCTGGTTCCCCTCTCGTCCTCTGAGCTCTTCACAGTCCTTTATATTATAGAGGACTATATATTATAGTCCTTTATATTGCTATTATATTTCAATTCTCTGGTATTCCTGAACTTCTCTCATCCACCATTTTTTTTCTGCTGCATCAGCGTTTCCTTAACATCTGTCAAAGAACTGGAAGAGCAATACTTTATTCAAACTGAAGAGTCATGAGTGACACTGGCTTTTACACTGGGCAATGTTCACTCTTTCTGACTGATTACAGCACAGGAGCAGGGCAGAAGCCAAAGTGCTGGGTTCATGGTAAATTACACCATCCACTGGATGATTGATGGGAGGTGGAAAGATTTTTTCCCCTTTTTATTCTGTGTAAGGTGGAAACTGACTCTTGACCAAGTAAAACACTGTAGAAACAGCTAGCTTGATTAAGATAGATATCTGACTAACTGCAGTCATGCTGGGTAAAATAAATAAGAGCAAATGGAAGTTAGGGGGTCAAAGATTTACTTTAATAATTGAGCTGTCTTTAATGACTCTGCTAAACAGAGAGAGGACGTAGACTTCAACATCATCGCCCTCTTACAGATCTGCTTTGGCATTTCACCTGCTCAGCTCTTAGACATCAAAGTAAGTCAGGAATAGAAGTGAAAGTAGCATGATGTCATCCCCAGACAATGTCCTCCTGTACTCATACGCCATGCACTCATTCTGTACCACTTCTTTAACACTGGCCAGACAAGTGGACCTCAGTATCAGCTGTTCCAAATGTGGATCTCTTTGGATAGCAATGGCTGAAAGATGTGACAGAGTGCCACTGTTCAGATAAAAGAGTCATTTTCTCACAAAATCAGTGTGCCACCCTGCTGTCCTTTGTCCCGTGGGCTATTCTGAGAGAGACTCCGAGGGTGCTTTTAGTATACACTGTATGTTAGGGCTACAAAAAAAACCTCAAACAGCACATTGCAGGAAAAAAGAGTGAGTGTCCATGATGAAAGTGTCATTTTGCAGAGCTTCATAAAAATATGATAAAGTTATTGTATAAAAACATCAGTAGATTATGAGGGTGTCATGTGGGAACTTTCATGTATTTTATGTAGAATGAGTTCTACAGAATGATGTAGCTGTAATCATGAGAAAATGAAACAGTTGCAGTTGTTTAAAGGTTAGGTACAGGGATACTCTGTGTGACGTACAGTGTGTTGTCTCCTGGCTGTGGCCAGCTTCAGTGTGTCTTGTATTTAATGTCAGTATTTGGACTTTACTAAATGAATGATGCACTATGAGAGCCGCCTGCACTGAGGATGATTCTTGAACGTCAGTGGAGACTGGTAAGGATTCTTGCAATTATATTCATTGACCACTTTGTTTGAGTACATCTGTTCATCTCCAAATATCAAAAAAGCCAATCATATGGCAGTAATTCGGTCCATTCAAGCATGTCAAGATGTTCTGTTGAAGCTCAAAGCTTTAAAGAAAGGTGATTTAAGTGACTTTAAATGTCGTGTGGTTGGTTAAGCCACTGGCTTACGTCGGAAACTGCTGATCTGCTGGGATTTTCTCACACAACCATCTCTATGGTTTATAGATAGTGGTCTGAGAAAGAGCAAAAAGAAATCCACCGAGCTGGAAAAAAATGCTTTTGTTGATCCCAGAGGTTCAGATGAGAATGGCTACACTGTGTCAAAATAACAACTTGTTACTACCAAGGTATGCAGAGCACCTCAGAGCACACAGCACATTGAACCTAAAAGCGCCAACACATGTCAGCTAAGAACAGGAAACTGAGGCTACAATTTACACAGACTCGCTGAAACCTACCTACCTAATCAAGTGCTTAGTCCAGGTGGGCATTCTAGCCTAGTTATTTCATTTCTATTACTTGAATCTTCAAAGTCCATAGCCTCTTCCCTCAGTATGTCTATACCTGTACCTCCTGTGGATCTCTGCATACCAGACACAATGTATCATCATCGTCTTCCCTGGCCCAGTAAGAATGCATGCCTGATAGTATGCCAGCGGATAACATATCACCTATAAAAAGGAACCCTCTTGACCACAGTAGCAGACAGTAAGGGCTGCTTTTACAGCACATGAGTGCTGGTGATAAAAGACCAAGCAGATGCCTGCATACACGCGCGCTCACAGAAACACATATGCACACATACACACTAACAGATGTGGTCTTGCTGACACCTCACAAAGGTCAGCCATCAATAATGCTCTAAATTCGTACAGCTTTAAAGCTGACAGAAGAAAGGGCTCTTCATGGATGTGTTAACGGCAACATAACACCTCAGCTTTAACACTGCTGATGAAATGCTGTTAATGCGACTGAAGTTATAAGATGACACAAATAATAGTCACTCTTACTGAAGCATTAAACAGTGAAAATGTATTAGAAATGTGCACTATAGTAAAGAAACTCACTTGAAAATCAAATCAAGACATAGTTTAAACATAAATTTGGCATCATCTAAAGATGAAAACCCTGCATATAATTTTTTCAATAATTTCCATATTACTTGAAAATTACAACAACTCAAATTTTTGGCTTTGTGTGTGATTCTGTATCAACTCGCTAGACCATCTCTAATGGCCCTCAAAAGGTTTTTAAGAATTTATGAGCAATAAGCTGCTTACTTTCACTTTAGAGTTACACCACATCTGCAGTTTATGTCTCTGTTACACTGAGACCTAAATAGATAAATAGACCAGCCACAACAGAGAGGTATTAAACTAGATGATAGATAGATAGATAGATAGATAGATAGATAGATAGATAGATAGATAGATAGATAGATAGATAGATAGATAGATATTTATCATTGGATACATTAAAAACAAATTATTAAATGTGCATAAAGAATATCTTCTGTTGGCTATAAAGGCCTATTGTAGATCAAGTTTATATATTATTTAATAGTTGGGTGTGTTACAGACAGTTAAACTCAGAGCAGGGGCTCGGATGGGGCTGGGGGAAATGCACATAGCTTTAAAAGTGAAGCCAATGCAGCAGTGCCCTAAATATGCATTCTTTTCTAACAGCCACCAGGGGGTGACACCTGTAGTTGCATAAAAGGCTTCAGATCCTACAGAAGTCTATGAGATAACAGCACTCTCCCTTTACCTCTGTAAAAACTGACTTGCGTTGCGTGTTTTGGGGCATAATGAAAAAAACCTTAAGTCCATTTTGTAAAGTCTGGTGTCAGAGAGGAGGATTATATTATGTGACTGACAAGTCGTTGGCCAGTGAGCGTATCAAACAATTAAAACTGACCTGTTTTAATTGTTTTATAGCCTAAAGTCATGCATGACGAGTGTAGCCACTTTGAGCATCTGTAGCTGCTGGCTTTCTGCTAGATCTCACCTTAGATAATTTATCTAAATTTCAAATGCAGGACCACACCTCGTACACTCCCCTTCTGCTTCTCTGTCTATATATGACCCCCCCCTGCACTACAAGCTACGAGTTTGTTCTCATTTTTGTTCCTCACCCTCCCTCTCTTTTTCAATTTATTCACTTCTCATAAGTGCATGTGTATCTGCCCATCCCAAGAGCTGACGCCAGTCCCCTCCAAGGCCTTTTCCAAACCGCAAAACAGGTAGCTAGCATTAGCTGATGACACAGAGCTCAAAACTAATATCCAAATATGATCATCAAAAAACCTAGATGGTGCATGCCAAAATGTCAAACTTATGACCAGATGATGTCATAGTGGACATGTGCATCTTTTATATACAGTTTATGGTCAGCACTCAAATAAACCCACACTATCACAGCAGAGTATTTCCTGATAATTAAAAGATTTCGTAGCCAAATAATAATAATAAAAAGTAGAAACAAATGTGTCTAGAAGCAAATACCTACAGCTCACGGTAGGGACATGGTAGCTAAAAGAACTCATTTAAACCTACAAGCATGGTGAAGGACAAAATACTACCAGGACAGCAAATATATAAATCTTAACACAGCTTCAAAGTTATTCCTAGCAAACATCTATGAATCATTTCCTATTTAGGCTTCGAGCCTTAGCCTGTGTTATTGTCATGGTCTAACCATTAAAACAAACCGTCAGCACCCCGCCTCATATCTGAGGTCAGTCTATTGTGTGTTTCTGCTGCAGATAGAAGGCAAAGTGACACTTTCCTGTTGGTGAGCCGTACACAGGCCTCCCGTGTGCTGTGTGCTGTGTGTGTCCTCTGCAAACACTGATTGAACCGCGGGCGTTGCCATGGCTACACGCAGACCCAATGAGAAGCTCGCGGTAGACTGTTGCTGAATGAAAATAACAGAGGCCATTTTGCGAACGAAGCCAAGACATCATTCACTAATAACGAAAAACGGAAACGGAGGCAGAGCCGGTCCATTTCTGGACTGACGCCGCTTCTCTTCTCCAGAGTCGCTAGGGTCGGGACTGCGGCGCGGCTCGCGCATGTAGTCGAGAAAGAAAGGCAGGCGGTAACTTAATTGTGCCGCCTTCTCCTTGGAGTGTAAGGAGAGGGGACAGGTTATTTTCACCGCATTGCTGTCCGAGGCCCAGTGACCCCCCGGGAGAGAGGGAGTAGCCTTCAGTCAGGGTTGGCACAACATCCATGCGCGTTGAAAACAGGTGTACGGTTTCATCACACAGTAGCTCCCGAAGCCGCCGTAGCTTCACGGTGTGTGTCACTTCTGCGCCTGTCCGAGGACTTCACTCGTTTTATATGGAAAAGGCTGATTATTAGACATGTTTCGGGAATTTGTCCGGTGAGGTGGCAGCTGTGTTAAGGTAAGTACACACTACCAGTTTGTTGTTTAAAAAACACAGGGGGGCTATATATTTCTCTCTCCCTTCGCGTCGCTTTTAGCAGCTGCACCAGCAGCAGCAGCAGCAACACTAGATCTGACCCTCGGCTCAATTTCGTGGTGTTAGAGCTGGTAAACAAGGCTATTTGGGTTGTTTTAACTGCCTTACAAGCAACAATGACCCTACAGTTGTAATTGACGAAACTCGAGAAAATGAATTAGCTTATCGGGGATGCGGTCGGGTCGACTCGGTTTCCATTTAAAGTGCATTCCGGTGGACTGGTGTCTCCAGTGCATTAGAGGAAGATGCGGTTGGGACTGGGAGGATGATAAATGGCGAAACCACAAGCTTTTAAGCTTTACAAAGAATATTTCTAAAACCGTAAGGACCGACATTATGAGAGCAGTGTGGGAAGAACATGCAGCCTCCTGATAGTTGTAAACATGAACTGAAATATCCACGTTTAACCTAGATCTTAAACGCTTAGGATAATCTCTATTGTTAGCTTGCACTTGTGCATTGGTGCAATACAGTTTCCCGTATGTGTAAGAAAAAAGGATATAAGCGTATAGCAGATATTTATTTTCTAACTGGACGAAGAACATATAACTTATTGAGTTTGGTTTTGTGATGATAATAGTAACACTGTTACACTGCAATTCTTTCACTTCATCTTGTGTGTAATATGTAGAGCAATGCTTCTGCGCAGGGCCACCCTACAGTCATCACTGAGTTGCAGTTTTTCCTTATTCCTGCTTCCTGAGTTCACATTCACCTGCCATTAAAGCTTCATCAGTCAGTCTCTATGCAGATGGGAAAACTCATCTGCTGCCTTGCTGTCGGACTTCCTCAAAGCCATTGCTGTCCCAGTTCAAAACAAGCAAACAAAAATGAAACGGACAACACAGCTTTTTCTCTCCAGTCTTCTAACTTGGTTAAACCGATGATGTAATGAGGGGCAACGGATAGTATCTGTAAGATGCATTTGAATGCTGGATGAGCAGGGAAAATGGGGATGTGTCCAGGATGCACAGACTGTAACACTATCACTCCGGGAACCGCATACCACTCCCAGTGAGGCCTACCTGTCTACCTGCCTTGTGAGTGTCTTTTGCTCTGTGTGTGTGTGTGTGTGTGTGTGTGTGTGTGTGTGTGTGTGTGTGTGTGTGTGTGTGCGCCTTAGGCCATACTGGCCAGTGTTTCTGATGTTGTCTTTCATGTATTTCTGTGACTACACTCTTCTGTCTCTGATGAGGAAGCAGCGGACGGGATGCAGTGTGACGAGCAACAGTTGGCTACTGACTGTTTCGCAGAGGACCAATAACAGGGACTTAAATATACACTCGTAATGAGCAATCATAGCATTTTTGATTTGATTAATGGCCAGAGAGCCCGAAACTAAGTGTCTCTGTTGCTAACTCAGTTGCACCTGCTAGTTTAGAGTTACTGGGAGAGAAGCTGTGTGGTGCATGTGTGTCCGAGAGGGAGAGAGAAAGAAAGAGGATCAAGGCAGGTCGTCAGGGAATAGGCGAATGTGATACATTTTCTTCTGAAAGTACAGAATGTAGCAGAGGGGGTTACTATCACAGTCGCCTTTATTTCACTCTATCACTCTCTCACACTCGTTTTTAATTTTCCCATGTCTGTTCTTTGTTTTGGTGCCCTCTCTTTTCTCATTGTCTCCTCTGCTCTGCTTCCTCCTTTATCTCCCCCTCACTGTGCCCTTCTCCAGAGTCTGATGTCATGGCTCAAGTGGTGTTTGAGAAGTGGTGTGCGCTTGCTCCCAGAGCCCTTTAACAATGTCCTGTAGCGTGCATCATAAAGTGTCATGCTGATGACTTTTTTTTTTTTTTTTTAAATCTCATCTGCTGAGCCACTTTTTTCTAAAGAAATCCTGTTTTTTGCACAGTAATCAGTCATTCTTGGTTACTGAACCAGAGATACTTTATTCTGACAAATAAGCAACACATTGTAGCACAAAAAACGACTTGATATGGTCCTGCATTGGAATCATTTTGCTTAGTTACCTGGCTGTGTAACAGAGATGCTGATTGTGGTGTGCAATGTAGTTGAGTTACCACAAAGACAAAGAAAAGCAAAAAACAACAGAGATCAAAGAAGCATGGATAGGAAACACGAACAATGGCTGTGATGGACAGTTCTGATTCTTTATTAGTCCCACTCCATTGTAGAGACGTTCTAGTAGATCATGACTTGACAGTAGCCAAATCAAAATGACTAACAAGAGTGCAAACAAGAGCCCACATTACCGGTTGTTCCACATATTTTTACACTGCCCCCTGGAGACAGTACACAGCGACAGCACACAGACGCAGGTCAGCCAGCCTCTGTTGCACCTGCGGACCACCATACAGGGACCTTAATCCCACCCAATATGGTTTGCTTAGTGGCAAACTTGTGCATATGTATGTGATGTGTAATAATCAAATGTGTAAAAATGGCAATATCTGATCTTATAAAATGGACTTGAACACTTTTTTCTGGCATTGTGAAAAACCTCTGCATCTATACACCGCTAGGGATGTTCAAATTATACTGTATCTGGAAAATTAAAAGTCTAAAAACTTACACTGCAAGTTGACAAGTATATCTTCACCTGTATTTCCAGCCAAGATCCTTCCCTAATTTAATCCTTACACGTCAATCCTATTTCAGTCATGAGGCCTTTTAATCTATTTCAGTGGTTGTAAGAACAACCACAGGTTTCTAAATATAAAGGCTAAACACAGAAAGTAATACACAGCCAGCTTTGTTAAACAGCAGAAACACTAAGCCTCTGAGTACACTGAGTGGGCCTGCTATACCTCTGTTACACTTCATGTTATTCAAGTCCTGCCAGGTGCTTTCAAATTATGGTAAATCTAGAAAAGTGGACCAAAAGCCCGTGCAACAGCACAGTTACTTGCTGCGGTCACATCCAGCTTGTCACACATCAGATTAAGCCCCTTGTATCCCTATATCATTAGGGGCTGAGGCCTATCCCCACTGACAAAGGGCAAAAAGCAGGGCACACCCATAGCAAGTCACCATACCGTCACAGACAGGGCTACCACATGAGGCAAACATGCACGCTCATACCTATGACAATTTTAGAATTATCTACCAACCTAGTATTCGTGTCTTTGAATTGTGGGAGGAAGCTGGAGCAACCTGAACAAAACCCCAAACGGGGACAGGGAGAATGTGCAAACTCATCACGCAAATGCCCCATCAGACCAGCTGGTTCAAATCTAGAATCGTCTTTGAGAGGGCCAACCAGTACGGTACTTGGCCACTCAAAAATGGGCAGATCTGAATGTATGCTTTATACTGAAGGAGCTCACGACGCCAGTTATATAATACATGTAAAAAAAAGTTTGTATAAAAACAAATATTAGCACCGTCTCTATTAAAGAGCACGCTGCTTTGTGAATATGCTTTTCCTTTTTTGATCTTCAGATTTAAGTGTTTTCCAGTAAGTGACACTTACTACATGCGCAGCTCTTCTGCTTTTTATATCCTGCCACTTACTTAACTGGGAATGGCAGGGCCTTGGAGAAGCTGATAATGAATTAGGTGTTGAAACTGTACGGGTGAGAGCATGTCGACACGGCTACTGTAGTCCAGAGTGGCTCATGGGTCAAAGTGTCGGTGCGTTTGAGTGTGAGTTTGTGTCAGTCACTATAAAAATAGTTTGCTTTGGTACTTTAATAAGATCATTACTAAGCTGCTGCTCTGTCCGTTTGCTTTAAATTGTCTTTATAAATCATTCTTCCACATGCAGCACTCAGTAGGACACACCTACAAGAGCCAAAATAAGATCTCAAGTAAGGAATGTGGTCAAAAATCTCTTTGCTTTGATGTGTGATGCAGATCCTGCTGCTTGTGTTTGTCATGCCAGGTTACAAGATTAAGTCTATAGTTGATAGCACTTATGATAGAACTTTATTGGTCCCCTGGTACTGCCCTGATTTTGGCCTCAAGGTTGCATCATTAGCACCTGTCAGTTGTCAGCTTTTCACCATACCTCAGTGATCCTTCCCACATGATGAGATGTTTCTGGGGGGGCAACTGCTGTTTGATTATGTTTGCTGACACACTGATCGCTGCTGTGGGGCTTTCGGGAACCCCAAAGTCTGAAGCCTAGGTGTTTGGGAGACATAGTTGGAGGAGTGCTACTCGTCACTGGATCCATTCGTGCCCATGTAGACAGGATTTTTACATTACCACTTCATCATCTGCATGATGACAGCAGGCGCAGAGAGTGTTGATCAAGACTTAGCTCTGTCCATGTTTGATTTAAAAGTTGGCAACAGGTTTGGCAGAGCCTATGAAACTTTTTTTTTTCTAATTTATGGCCTTATACTAAAATAGTTACTGCTCAGCTACTGTAGAGTAAGATACATACATTTAAAATGACAGCAAACTAAAGAGATCCTCCCACTGTTTGGTGGAAGGTTTGTAGTATGAATCTCGTCTGTTTTTGTCATATCTCAGGATTTGGTTTATGGAAGCTAATTAATTTCTTTTGTAGTGGCACCTTGGCTCTGTCCGAGCCTTTACCACACTTTAATTTGTAAGTTGCGGATTCTTGCGCCTCTTCTGTTTATTGTTGAAAACTTGTTTTAAGTTGATGCGTTGGATGTTGTCCAAATAGCATGTTACACAGTAGCTGCCTGGCTGGTTTTAGGTATCCAGGCTCTAAATATGACATGCTAATAGCAGTAGTTACATCATCATTCTAGGAATAGCAGGGAGTCTGGGGTCTAGAGGTGCTTCTGGCTGACCTCTCTCCTGTGTATATTCGGCCTCTGTGTGCATGTGTGTGGTCATTTTCCAAATATACAGTCCCATATGGATTACAGCGCGGGAAAGATTATTAATGGTACAGGTGAGTGGTCATATAATTTGTATATTTAGAGCCTGGTATGACGTTGACGGTACAAGATGTATTTACATGGATTTAAAAAGGGAAAAGAAAAAGTGTGCAATTGCATGTCATGTCTATGTGACTTGATTTTCACATCTCTGAGGGAGCATTCTTGACACAAAGTCAAGCTGACCACAACAAAAAAGGAAAGAAAGAAAATCTCATGTGAGAAGGATTTAAGACTCCTGTCAGTTTCTGTGTGGATGCCGCCACTTTACATCGCCACAAACTGACAACTCTGGCCACTGTGTGACATAAAACCTGGGAGGAGGAGATGAGTACATTGAGGTTCTCTTACACCCTTCTCACGCCTCAGGCGAGCCTAACATCTGAAAGGTGTATCTACCCGATGTAGCATACAGTAGAATCACTCTGCGACTCCTTTGGAATGTATGAATTGTGTGAACGTGTGCTTAGATGTAGTTTGCCTTCACGGGCATGCGTGCGCTTATACTGCGTGGCATGCATGAAAACATGTGTGTGGTAAAATAGAGATACTCAGGCCTGTCACTTATCCCCCACCCATCCACACCGGGGGGTTACTTTCCAGTCTCAAAGACAAGCATGCCAGAGTCTGAAAATAACCGTATCTGATCACTGCTTCACCCAAACAGGCAACTCTCTTTCCCTGTCACTCCCACTCTTCGACTCCGTCTCTTAACTTTCTCCTCGGTCTGTTGTCTCTGTGCTTCCCAGGCATTGAACGGGGATCTTGGGACTAAAGCTTGAGCGGGAGGAGATACTTGTCCTGAGCAGAGGAGAAAAAGTGGAAGACACGGGGGGACTTTAAGTCACAACGCCATACGTGACTCTTCTTAGCACTTCTCCAGTCTTTTGGGTTTATGACGGTAAGAGTTACATTTACTTTGCTTGATGGACCGTTGCACCTGCACTCTGTTGTCTGCAGTGGGGCAGGAATGCATTTCGCTGGCGTTCACAGGAAAACCATTTTTATTAAAACAAATATAAATCTGAGTGTGGATATTTTGGATTAACCTGTCCTAATCCGTGCTATTCAGTATATCTTATACTGTTTTCTTCAAAGACCCTCTTGAAGGCACGCAGATATCGCAGCGCTGTCTACTCGGTTGTCATGTGTCTATATTTACTTGTTATGAACACAGATGCTTTAAAAAGATTTAAATTAAAAGAGATCCGAATAGCTTTTACAGCCCAAACACCCAAAGGGAATAGTGTTTATCTGTGCTGCCAAAACCAAAAATTATAGCCCAAGAGTAGAATTTTTGTCTTTTGTGACAGTGGACAGAGGAAATGGTGTCAAATAAAAACAGCGGTTTTGACCGCGGTCACCTAAGAAATAGGATCACAAAAAAAGCTTAGATTACAGTTGTGAGCGTTAACTTCCTGAGCATGACTTTATCAGATTTTTGTGTATTTGTTTGTTTGTAAATATATTTATAAGAACCCCGTAACCTCTTAACTTTTGCCCCAGAATCCTTTCCCTCTTCAGGCCCTTTTACATACTTCAGTCTCTTGTTACAGCCTTTTTTCATGGTTTCTTATTTCCTATTCAACAAAAGCCATGCACCAATTCCTCCATTAGGCCAATCTCAGAGGTGTTGTGGAATGTCACCTTGACCCCTTGGGTACACAGTAAGGGGTGGTTCCCAGCCTCGGTTTGTATCACGGGCCGCTGGATTTGTTTTCTTCCGGATCTCACATACACAGTCACTTTGTGCGTTCCCTGCAAACGTCACAGGGCAACCTCTTTTTTTTTTTTTTTCTTTCATATGCGTCATTCCAGCCTCATTAAAACTGATTGCAGAGGTCAGCGAAACTTTTGTAAAGGTTTTTTGGTTAGATAAATCCTTTTGTTGCTTTTATAAAGTCCACACTACATTGTAATGAATAGTTTTCTTCTTCAGCTTATGGCATTTGCTTGGTTAGATGTGTGTCATGTGGAGTGGCAGTTCTATGAAGCTGGTGTTATTAGAAAAATTAAATGAATCTGGCATGAAATCAGGGATTTTTTTTCTGCAGTATCTGTGTTTAAAATTAAGGATAGAATATTTTGTGGTAGTTATGATTATGAGCTTACCCGGGCTGTTGTTTCAGCCCTTCTTTTCCGCATTCCTGATTACTGGTTGTTTGTTCTAAAGCTGAAATTTTTTTTTTTTTCTAAATTTTACTGAATCAAAGCAAATGCAAGGCTCTTATTTGAGGCTCTCATGCAAATATCTAGAATCCTGGAAATAGCAAAAACATCTTTTTCATTCTGTTTGACATTTAAAACTCTGATGTCTGTGTAGAAATACTTAATACATAAACATATAAATGGATACTTGCTGTGTGCTGTCACTTCTTACAGTTGGCACCAGTAAGCCTCAAAGTAAGCAGTGTTCTTCGTGAAAAAGGAAAATGTTTATTTACACATTGTTGAAGCCCTGAAATAATCAGGAACTTTGAGTTTGTGAATATTTTCATGGATAAACTGTCGGTTTTAAGTAGGAATGCCGAATGTTGCATTGATAATAATTTTAAAGCCGCACAAGTTTATTCTAATGTTCTTGACCAGCTTCGAGGTTAAAAGGTCTCGTCTAATGGCAAATATAATGGTAAATATAGCGCCTCTTCTAATCAAGTTCCTCTTATCTTCATGCTCGACACTTAACACTGGTACCTGGGGAATCCAGACTATGTATGGGGAATTTAATCTTGGCCACAACAGATAGCCCTGCCGCTTCAGTGTACCTCCTGTCTCAAATCAAAAAATATATTTTTGAACTGTTCGTCTTAACAAAGTCTTAGACGTAAACACTTTGTTTTAAATATTGTAATTTCGAATTTCTTTTTGTTGTCATCTCTCTGAGGTGTTTGCATATTTTCAGGATACATTTCTTTACCTCGTCACACTTAGTTTTTCCACATGCTACGAGTAAACAAACTTCTGCAAACACAAAGGAAAATATTACTTTTATGAAGTCCATACCAAGTTGTAATGAATAGTTTTCATCAGCTGATGGCATTTGTAGTTCAAATATATTTTAAACTCAAAATGTTTCAGATTCCAAGCTGAATAACAGTTGTTCTTCCTTCACTCAGAAAGCTGGAGCTTGACTATTACATTACGTCAAAATGACAAGTCAGGAAACGCTCAAGCTTCATCTTTGAAATTGCTTTGACATTTAGCCTAATGTCACACTGTCCTCTCATTTGCTCACTCCATTATCTTCTCGTAGCTCTGCCTATATTAGCTTGTTGTGTCGGCTGCAGTCTGAATAATTGTTTTCAAGCTTTTGTTAGATCTCTGTGTGTGTGTTGTGCTTATTCTTAAGGAGCCGGCATGAAACTGTGGCAGCTCTAAATGTATTGTTGAGCGGGGCTGCTCAGATGTGTCCTCGGGCGGCTTTTGGCACAGAGCTTACATAATGCAACTAATATAATTTTCCATTTTCAGTAGGATGCCATTTATTTTGCACTTGCTTCACTAAACACAACACAATAGGAAGCTTTTCTCTTCATCTCTTGATTTGATTAGATTTCTGTGTACCTTTTTTTTTTTTTATAAATCCCTCTCTCCTTACACACAGAGCGCATCGTAAGTTCTGTATAGGAAGACTGAGATAACAAACCCACCAAGTGTCACATCCAATTCATTCTTTTTCTCCCATATCCCCGACTCAAAGTACCAGGGATTGTGTTACATAATTGCATTAGTGCTCTCGGGCCAATGGCTGTGCTCGTTAGCGTCGTTGTGATGCAATCTGGAGAACACACGGCCTCTGTTGTTTGCCGTATGGGCAGTGAGTGGGCACGCAGGGTCAGTGTGTTGACCTCCCCTGTCCATTCTTACAGCCAGAGGGGAGGGGGGTCCGCTAATGAGTGGCAAGGTTGAGCAAACAAGGCTGATAACAGAGACTTTGTTGCAAGTGGTTGTTGTTCAACTACTGGCAGTAATGTGCTGGTAGAACAGTAACATGGCACCGACAAAACATTCCTGCATCTAACAACAAATACCTTAGTGCTTTTGTGAGAGGCTTAAACTGTGTTCTGCTTGAGGATTGAAGCTGTTCGTTGTGTACTGTAGAAAGGTTTCTTTTTTTCTTCTTCTTTTTTAAGGCATCATTAAAGACCATTTATTCAGATTTTAGTGGTATGGACGGGTATTTAACATACTTCTAACAGGTTGGATTGTGAGGCCTAAACTGTTTCATGGTTCGAGTAATCCGCTTTTCTAAAGTGAAATGCAGGTCAGAAGTTTCTTAAGGTATGTAGGCAGCATGCTGAAACAATAGCACCTCAATCATATGAATGGGAAATGACCGGCATATTACCAGGAATCATTGTGATGTGGCCATTAAAGGATTTTTAACACCGCTGCTCAGCAGAGATTTTGACACATGCCTCTGTGTTAAAGTGCTTAAAATCACCGTGACATGGATTACTCATCGCTTTCTGAATGTAATATTTAAATCTGACTTTGTTGCCAACATTATGGGAGGTTATATTTTTCATTACTTTATTAGGACATTTCTATGTGTGGCTAAATGATACCAAGATACTTGGAGTTTTAAATTAAGCATAGACAAAAACTTGTTTTTTTTATGTTCTTCATTATTTGAAAAAGGAAAAGGTTACAAGCTCTTAAAGCCTCCTCTGCAGCTTTATTAAAAGGCTTATAAACTATTTCAATGTTTACTTTTATTAACATTTGTTGGGCTAACGTGGCTACAGTGTCCATTTAAAGCACAGTGGGCAATTCTTTTTACTATTTTGATTCTTTCGTTTCTTTTACCACAATCCCACACTCCCCACATTTTTACCACAAAAATGCAACACTGAAGAAAAAAAAGAAAAAAATTTGGCTCAGTTTCAGTAATTAAGGAATGAAGCAATGCTAAATCCTGCCTTTTTTGGAGGGGTTGTTGTCCCCGTCGGTTTGGTTTCAGGCTCGTCATGTCTTGACTGAGATTTATGTTGAATCTCCCGGGACCTTCTGTTTCCCTGTTTAAAAAAGGAGTTTGTTTTCTCTGATTCCTCCTAGATAGGTTTTCCAGATTTCTCTGTTTGCTGTTGTTGTATCAGCGTCAAATGCACTGGCCTGGCTGTTACTGATGCTGACTGTGTAGCATCCCAACAGGTAATACATAGAGCACACATTCCAGCTCGTGTCCATTAATATTTGCAGTATTTTGTTTGTTTTTTGCTTCTTCTTTTTCTCACTGAAGCTTGTAACAAGCATTTTGAACATTGATAAAGCTGTTTTAACATTTTGCATTATGCTGAGTATTGCAATAACATAAACTGTGATTCATCACCTTTTTCAACTGCAAATTATGTCCAGAAAGTTATACTTTGACAATATCTTATTGGATAAGAAAGATATTGACAAACTTGTCTCACGTTTATTATTTTTTGCGTTAAAATCAGATCAGAGTGGTTGTGAGTGTACAACGCCCTCAAGTTCTGGGTAGTCACCACGAGTTATGTGACAGAACGTGGGGAAAATTCAATACAATCACCAGGCTGCCTCTGACTTTTGGTGACGTACGGAGGCCGCTGTCATATTTTTGCTTGTGTGACTGCACCGTTAACTTGGGTAACTTTGTCAAGCTAAGTGTGTCCAGTGTTTTTTTTTGTTTTTTTGTTTGTTTTGTTTGTTTGTTTTGTTTTGTTTTGTTTTCAGGTGAACTGATTTAATATAAGTTTGCTCATCTCGCGATGAGTTATCATTTATAGTTTTTGATATTTGGTGCCCCTGTATTGATACAATATTACCATGCAAAATATTTCAATGCTGTGTTGTATCAAACATTTTTCCCCACCCTTAGAGTGCAGTCGGGCACATCAGCTGGTCTCCCCAGAAAATAAAGAGCAATAATAAAATTGGTTTGTTTAATTTACGCAACTTGCGTGCACATATCTCAACTGTAAACAGACAAGAAGTCAAAGAAGACATTGGTGCGGTTATATTTTGTCAAAACAGAGGCCCAAAATATCAAAGTCACTTTATATGGAGAGGCATGCCCAGCCTCACCTTCAAGTAAGCAGCAACAGCCAAACCAAGCTGAACATAAAGTTGATAAATAGCTGTTCTGTTTTTCTGACATCATACGGATGATGAATCCGGGCAGCTCTGAGTCTGTTGTTATCATTTCTGTGTAAAATACAGAGATTTAATATACTGCAAATGCTACCTATTAAATGTATTGATTACTCATAGTCCAATAAAGCTATCATATACAGTGGTCTTAGTGCATTGATTTACATATTTTTTCCTCAAGACCAATTGATCGTTTAAAGAGTAGGTATAGTTTCAGTCAACCAGAGTTTACATTGGTTTAACTATAGCCTTTATGTTGATGTAAATGTAATTAAAGCTGCCACTGAAGCAGGCTGGCTTCGTGTTTTGCAGGACTGTGTGCACACAGAGTTTCTGGTTGTATATGAAACACAAAGGTGTGGTCAGTGCAACTGTTTGTTTTGGTCTCAGATGTTCCTCCAGTGGGACATTCAGGGTCATTTGCAACACTTTTAACAGATTTGCTACAAATTTTAATCTGAGTGCATCTTAGTGAGTGACCACTTCAGTACCAGGACCTTTGAGGCTGATGTCACCTCATCACTAATGACCATTCACTCTCACCTGGTGATTTTCCCCCATACACACTCTTCTGTATAATCTTGAACAGCAAAGTATTGTGTTTATAATTATTTTTTTCAATGCAGTTATAGCTTATAAGGAAACACCATCAGTCCTAATAAGGTCCATTTAGCAGGCACATGATATTAAAAAGTGCTTCTTTCAGCTCTTTAAGTACTCCCCCTAAAAGATGGTGGCATGTTTATTCTTGAGACTCTTGTTTTGTTTATGTCAAAGCAGTCAGTGACTAATGGTATCCTGACAAACGCTTTTTGAGGGCATATCTTTATTTTTCACAGCATCCTAGCTAAGTGACTGTTGTTGTTTTGTTTTTTGTTTTTGTTAATACTGGCAAAGACACTTGTTCCTTCCGGTCTTTGGTGGTCCAGCTTTGTTGTGCTGTCGCCGCTCGGATTTTATGAGATAATTAAAACAGCGCTCAGATTACACATGGAAATTCCCATACATGTACTCAAACTTATCAGTTGTTTTCAGAAGGACGTTTGTGTCAACACGTCATTGATCAAGTCAACAATATTAAAAGTCTTCCTGTTTAAGCTTACCATGTGATGAAGGGAAGGAAAATTAAGAAAACGGCTCATGGTGAGAAGCTCAGATTAGCAAAAATGTTTTTCTAGTACTGGCACAAAACATCACAAACCTCCTCTTACAGTAACAGTCTCTTGTCTATATAAAGTTTAAGCCCTATTAGTCCAATAATGTAAACCAGGTAGGTCTCAGAGGGCCACATGGCAGACTAACGAGACTTGATGGCCCCGATACTGGACATCACAGCTTTCTGCAGCTTCTAGCTCTGAGTTGTATATTTGCTGTCCCACAGCTATTACACTCAGTAATTATATACACACTGGTCTCCAGAGTGGCCAACCGATGTCTAAATTACAGTCGGTGGAAAAACCACGGCAAAGTAAAAAAAAATGTCTCGAAAGAAACTTAACATACCAACATGCTTCAGCCTTTAAAAAGTAGTACAAGAATCGAAAACATCTTGCTGGAAAATAAAGTCCTCTTCTTTATTATTGAGTATTTATTTAAGGTTTTGAGAGCTGACAGCGTATCAGATGTTTGGTCTGTCTGCATTTATTCCCAGTCTTCCTTTTCAAGCAACACAGTAAGCATTTTAGAGGAGTATTTGCAGGATTATTTTGGAATCTTTCTTTCAAATAGAGTGAGGCACATGCTAAAAAGCTACTAATGGTCTATCCCAGGCTTTAGACGGGTTGGTAGATTGTATTTAAAAGCTTTAAAAAGGTCTATATTGACAAGTAGGCAGAGTTGAACTGAGGTGTTGAGCCCAGAGCGTTTTACTTCCAGTGTCTAGCCTTAATATTACACCACGGCCACAGCTGCTGTGTCGCCGCTGATCTGTCCCCAAGAAACATGATGCTGTTTATAATCTGACCATCATTTGGACGCCGACAGCCTGCGACGCCAGACCCATGATTTACCCCTGGGTGCCTGCGTGTGTGTGTGTGTGTGTGTGTGTGTGTGTGTGTGTGTGTGTGTGTGTGTGTGTGTGTGTGTGTGTGTGTGTGTGTGTGTGTGTGTGTGTGTGCGTGTTTGTTTCTGAGAGCAAGATTTATGAGGACACAGGGTATGAGGGTGAGGATTAGGTCTTGAGGGACAGAAAGTATCCCATGTTGTCTTCATGCACTCCCACAAATATTAGGATTTTATTTGCCAACCAAAATTAGCTGTGTTTGGAAGAATAAAGCAGTGAATATGGATAAACTAATCAAAGACATGGTGCTTGAAGGTTATGTCAAGAAGAATACAGATTAAAAAAGAATTTGTCAGTAAACGTTACTTCACGATGAAAAACATGCTGATCCCATCTCTTATTGGGTGATAAGCAGGATACCTCTTGTATTTTAATTTATCTATTTAATGTACTCTTCTTTTGTTCCATCTCAGGGTGAGTTTGCTTATGTAACTGTTTTACTGTGGGTCTACCCTGCTCTGAAGCAGATGGACACAGGGCTGAGCAGAGGAAAGTGTAGTAAAAATAATATTGTATAACTGTGATAAAAGATTCAGCACTCAAAATCTCAAAGCCAGGGCAAAATATCTATAAGTTATGATAATAAAGATCTGTGGGCAAAATAAAAACCCTTACCTGATTTATATTTGGCCCACCTCAACTTGTTACACACCTCTCGAGCATTTTGAGCTCACTGTGTAACTGCTGCATTTTATCCCTTTGCACTTGTGCCTCTGCAGTGCATGCTGAATCTCCCCCATTGTCAAAGTAACTACAAAGATTGGCAACTAGTCCAGGTGGTGAGTGAAGGTTGTGTTTGTGTGGCTAGAAAACACAGTTATAGTACAGCTGACGGTCTCAGCCTTGGGGACGAAGAGATGATGCAGCTGAAAACTGCTTCTGCATCGCTGTTTTCATCAATGATGATGCTCCTTACAGTCAAGTGAGGAGCATTATCAGGCCAAAAGGGTGATCTAAAAGGACAACCTTTATTGGGTGATTGGCCAAATCAGGTAAGGCCTCAGTCACACTGGCTTGGGCCATTTGGCAACCCCCTGGCAACCTCTGGTTGCTGTAGTCTATTTCCCCAGTGTTGGCTGGAGGCATCTGGCTGATGCCTGATAAAATCAGTCGAAAAGAGGTTGTTGCACAGATGCCACTCATCTACAAACACTCGCTGTCTACTGTCGAAGCTGTGAAACTTTGCAAAGTCCAACACAATCTGGAAACAAAGAATGTTTGCCTTCATAGTAAAAGTTGTTCATAACTGCTGCATCCAACACGTTTCAAAACATTTACTATGAAGGAAAGTAGTCTCCATCCCCCGTTTGCATCACACTTCTTAGTTTTACTATTGCTTAGCAAGTAGTTTGTTACTATTTGTAGAAGATTCTGTGTCTTCAATTGGGAACCAAAGCAATCACACAAGAAGGTTTGTCGTGCAGCACTGTTTACCCCTGCAACCAAATCGACTGTCAACAGGCTCCCACAACACACTTTTCCCTAGTGACTAGTGGTTACCTGGGGTCTCCAGTCTCTATGCCTGCGTCAATTGATTTCACAGCAGATGCTAGCAACTGTCTCCTAACCGATTAGGGATTATACATTTTTCCCTCATGGCAGGTAGTTGCCTAATGGTCTTTAGCCCCAAATGAGTTTTAGCTCTGTGTGACTGAGGCCCAAAACAGTTTCATCACACTTTGTGCATTTCTTAAAACCATTACAAGCAATCAAATAGAATCTGCTGACAGGAAAATAAAGTCCCTGTGATGGTAGATGTGTTTCACTATGTTTTGTATTACAAGTTAATGGTTGTAGCTGCATGCTTTTTGTCTTTTGTTTGTTATGTGTACATAACCTACTTAGTTGTAAATGAAATGGTTCTGAGAGGCTGGTGCTGTAGTTACTTGTATAGTTAGCAGCAATAAATGTTTCTTAGTTACTTCAAACTTAGTCTGTCACTAAAACGATTTTGTATTTATCTCCTTGTTAAGACTGGAGTTGTGAGTATGGTCTAATACAGTATGTACTAAAATGTTGGGTCATCCATCTCGTGCCACTCATTACTAGGGACAACTGCTAAGGCAGTTTACACATTTATGTCAGAATACAATTGCATACCTTCCCCCAAATAAGCACCAGTAAATGACAGCTGTAATTATCAGGACTTCACATGCGTGCAGAGAGGCCCTAAACTGTCACAGTGTTGAAACAAATGTCTGGTGATACATGTGTTTTGTCGGTGAATATAATCTGTTTCATCCTTTTTAACAAACTGGCAACATACAGCTATGGGGCATATAGCCCAAACATCTGTGCATTTCTCTCCTCAGCTCTAAAAATAGAAAGATTAAAAAAAAAACAGAGTTAAACAGAATTAGGCAGTGTTAGCAATGTGAGTCTTATTTATTTGTAAAACAGGTGTGCTGTTTGCTAGTCAGTTATAATAATTCTTTACCTTTGATTTGTGTCCTTTTCCTGTCACTCGTATATCCAATAGTCTAATTTTTTTTTAAAAATGGCTACGGTTATGTAGCTGTGTAAATATGATATATTTTTTATATAGTTTTTTAGAAATCATTTATTGCTGTTTCTCAGTGAAAAATGATCTATTCCATGTTTACAAAATCCTATTATGCACCCAGCCTGCCATCATTTCTCAATGAAACAAAGCCAAATTAGTGAGCACACTAAAAACTAATCACAGTCATATGCTTGGTTGCAGTAAAGCAGGTACCTCGCTACAGTTTTGTGTTTTAACACCGGAATCTCCGAAATCTGCTTTTGAGGTTTTACCCTCAAGAAGATCAATTTGAGGTCTTGGATTTGAAACTCTATTCAAACAGTTTAAATCTCTTTCTAAAATACTTTGTATTTTGTTTTGTTTTTTAGGAAAGTGTGTGCCCCTGCTGTCGATCAGTAAGAAGTGCTCTTCAATATGAATACAGGTACAGTATATATCCAAAAACAAGTACAGAGTGCAGCGTTTACAGGATCGTTGGGAAGTCCCCCATCCACCTGTCCGATCCATGTCTTGCTTTTGTTTGGAAAAGTTAAAATAATTTTGTCATGTGGTTTGTCAGCCATGACGGTGTAGTCGCTAATGTCAGATGAGCATACATGAAACTTTTACTACAAAACGGTGTCTTATATAAGACCTCAGATTATAGGTGTAAAATTGATTCACCTATGAGAAAAATGGGAGAAATATAACAAGAAAGAGCATGTTTTACATTTCTGCCTGTCATCATGTCATGATCATAAAATCATTAGTTTGGGATTTTTATTTTTTGGTAATAACCCAATGCAGAATCACGTTGATTTAAAAACAACTAATGTCTCACTTTATCTCTTGTAAATATTTTGGTTAGTTTAAGCTAATGCAGTAAAACATATTGACTTTGATTTGTTCACTTTTGCAGTTCTCGTGTTTGCACAGCTTTTTCCTAATTTTCTATTGAGTGCCAGTAAAAATCAGCTACTTGAAATGCATGTGCTTTGCCTCCAAATCTGCCTTTGTTTGCAGTATTGTTACTGTAATTATTATCTTCCCGGCTGAATGCATTTGTTTATGGCAGTATGCGCACAAGCATGTGCATGTATGCTTCAGCTTTTGCTTCTATGATCATCTGCCTGGCTGTGATTTCTCAGATAGCGGAGGATATGCTCGCAAAAGTGTGGCCTTGTCACTCATGCTCTCTCCCATGAAGAGGGTCCAGAGCTCACCAAATCTAGCCACAGGTACTAACACTCACAAACATACAAATGAACATAACTATTTCCCAAAATAACTCAAATAAAAGGCTGAGCCAAACTATCGGTCAAGGACATGAGGTACGTCTAAGTGGCTTGTTGTTGTTGAAAATCCTGTTATGGCTTGAACATATTTGAAATACTGTGGCTGCCTCGGTATGCTTAAGCAATGTTTGGATTGTGGGATGCTATTTTTTCCTAATCGGTTCATTGTGTAATTCTTTCATTTCCTTTTGCTCATTTCCTTCTTTTGCTTCCTTCACTCATTCATCATATTTGTATCTACGTGCTGTTATTCTTTTGCTTCTTCTTTGTAAAAGTGATATTATGTTCTCACATCCCACAATGTCTTCTCCTTGTCTATGTGTGTATATTACCTTGATGTTTTTAAAGGATTTTTTTAATATATGTTTCTTTTTTTGGTTAGGCATTACACTGTTTCCTTGACCTAAGCTAAATTATCCTCAGATCCTGTGTGTACAGAAAATGGCATCGTTAATGAAATTAATGTTACATTAGATTCACCACAGAGTACTATTGTTTGTGATTAAATTAGATTACAGTTATTTGATTGTATTTTTAGTCATAGCAAGCAAGTTCAGTCACTGAAGCAAATGCTGATATTTTTTTATGCCAGGAGCTTGAAATGCAGAAAAAAATCATTTTGGCATAGATTTTGATATTACAGTTTGATAACTGTCTCTATAGAGTCTCGATTTCTTGATTTCTTCCTTTTAGATAATTTTAAGTTCACTCAAAGACATTTTTAGGTTATCTCACATATTTTCCTAAAGCTCCAACTTGCCTTTCTTGAAGTGGCTCATAGTAGATTTTAACGTTTGCTTTAGATGATGCTCCTGTTACAGCGTGAAGCGTGAAAATTGCTTCAAGAATTAGTTTTCTGTCTCTATCCTTTAAGCTGACAGGAAAGCAACCTCAAGAGGAAACCCACAGACACGTTGTAGCATGCAGGGGGGAAAAATCATTAGCTGTTAAAAATGCAGTAGAAGCAGTTCTTGGTAATTAGGTGTGAATTGTATCTTGATGTTTAAGAGCTTTTTAAAAATGTTTGCACAGTAGGTGTATATTGGAGTTTGTTACAGAGATGAATGTAAGGAACACTCAGCCATGTTGCTTATTATTGCTGTGTCCTTTTTTTTCCCCAGGGAGTGATTCTCACTCATCGGACTTGGGTAAGTGCCTGATCCTTTTGGTGATTTCTGGTGGACAATCCTAACACTGCTGTAAAACATCCCACATGATCCCAGCAAACTTGGTCAGAAAACATTAGAGTACATGATGGTAAAATTACTAAATTTGTCTTCAGATTCTTGGCGGTCACACAGCGCAACAGACGGCCTTAAAAACGGAGATGCTAGCAGCTCATCGCTTGCTGCCAAAGGCTTTCGCAGCGTCAGACCCAATCTGCAGGACAAAAAGTCCCCCTCACAGGTGAAACATCATTCACAGTACACTGACAGACACTCACGCATTTATTTCTCTGTTGTTGCTATTTAAAATTTAATTGCAAGTGTAATTTCATGATGTGTTGTGCTTCTGTTGGCTTTTGAGTGTCTGAGTGGGGAAAAAAGTTATTTTTAATGCGATTATGAATTTGGATAATATACATATATTGTTGTTGTATTCTGAAACAACTATTTTAAACTTTGTGATCTCATGCTTTGTGCTGATGATTTTTTTTCTGTTTTGTTTCGTTTTTCTTTTTTGCTGTTTGAACTTACATTGGTTGTCACTTTCTAATTGGCTAACAAGGATATCAGTCCATTGCCATTGCCACCCCCCAGAAAAGAGAGTTTTCACTTCTTGCCTGCAGGCACTAATCCTCAAAATTACAGTTCCCTTATTGGCCTGGCTAATGATTTGAGTCCTGGAATGCTAACAATCACTAAAAATGAGCAAGCAGTCTTGAAAGAGTCCTACACTGTAAGAAGCACATCATCCTACTCATACTCAGAAACCAGTGCAAACACAGTCCAGCAGCTGAATGAGTCCGTTGTCTCGAATGACACAAGCAATGCTAATACAAAAGAACGTAAGGTGTCTTCCCTTAGACTAACCCCTGTCACCATCCCTGACCCTCCTGCACACCTCAATTCTTGTGTTGATCCCCAACATAAGACCCAAACCACAGGGTCCCCTCCACCCACTTCCTCACCTCCACAAAGAAGTCCCATCCTATCTCAACCCGCGACACAGACAGCTTCGATTTCTGTCCGCTTGGACAAAGAGAATAAAAAAAATCCTGCTTCATCTAAGACAAACTCCAAAGTGGAACTCAAGGTCTCAGATCAAATGGCAGCTCCAGCTCCATCCCAGGTGGAGATGACGAAGCCTTCTCCTGCAATTCCACCAAGGCCCTCTCCTGCAAAACTGTTGGTACATAACTGACTACAGACCGGTACAGCAGAGCAAAATACAGAGTTGTGTTCATTTAAAGGTCACTTTAATCCAGACACTGGGTTTATGTCTTGGTGACATCAAGACTGATTAAAGGGTAACACACCAACTGCATCATGTCACTTGGTTGCAGTAGGTCCCCAGAAATAACAGAAGTAGTCAAGCTACTTTTACAGTGATGGCCCAAATTCTAAACCAGCTTCTTTTCTTATATGTTGAGTCTGACTGTGGCATTCTGTTAAAGCAGATATACCGTAGGGGTTTTAATGCATGTCTTCTACTTGTGTGTGTTGCCCTTTAGTTCATTCTTGTTCTTGATAATACCTTCCACTGAACCAAACAGTGATTCTACATTTGTGTGAACTTGTACTGCATTTTAACCAAGTGTATAATATGTTGTACACCACAGTTAATTACCATGTAATCTGGTGCTTTTTCTGTAAAGTGTGAACTAACAAAACATCTTCAGTTTCCAGCATTAATGCGTTCAGAAGAGGGTGCTGCAGCTTTATGACACAGTGTGGTTTCACAACAGTAATTCACCTGTTGTCACATGTTATTTTTACACATCCCTTTTGACACCATGTCTAATAAATTATATCACTAAGCACTCTCCTCCTTTCCTCCTTTTCCAATGAATTACCTTTTATTCCAACCTCAGGGGCCTCCCTCGCCTGACCCCACAGCACGGCACTCCCCCTATCGCTACCACAGCTCAGAGTCACTTGACTACCTGTCAGGTCTAATGCCCAAGGCACTATCACCCACTCCGTATGTCCCAAGTGGAGCTGGTGGCACAGCTGGTGCGGCCAGCGGGCCAAGCCACGGCGCAGTCAGCAGTGTGAGCTGTGCCTCGCCCTCGGCTTCCCCTGTTACCGTGTCAGCTCTCAGCCACTACTCGACATCCACGGTCGGTCTGCTGGACGAGCTGCAGATCTGTAGCCTGGACTCACCTGTCGCCTCACCCACGCCATCGCCCACTCTGAGCCATGTCTCTACCTACACGCCCACTGCTGGCCGTGATGATGTGCTAACAACCTCTGTGGCCTCCACTGCTGCAGCAGCCACTTTCACTAATGTAATTATCCAAGTCACCTCTATAACATACATCATTACCAAGAACAGTTGGTTCCCACGCTCCCTCCACTCATTTTGATGGCTGAATCAGAACTCTACAAAGTGTGTGATCATAACCAATTTTTAACTTTCACTAACTGTTAGCTACACCCTACCTGTCAGATACTGAAATTAAATCCAGCCCTCTTCGTTCCCTTATTATGTTACTGTCTGTACTCATTCAAACATGTCTATGCGTGTCTATATTTCTCCTTCTTTTGTCGTTTTTGCCATCGTGTGCTATTACACTGTTTCTTAAGGCCAGTTCATATCAAAAATTCATGATGCAGTGAAGTGATTTTTCTAAGGTGAAGGTGAAGTACTCTGCTGGAAGCCATTAGCTATGGGTTATTAGCGTCTAAAAAGACTGAACTCCTGCTGTTTTTCTTCTTTTTTTAGCACTGCAGCATGTGTTTGGACTGTAATTATGTGGCCATTCAGCTCATTATATTACACTGCGAATAGACATATTCTACTTTATTGTTTCTCTATGTTATGCTAGGAGAGCATGCATGTGTATGTTTTGTTTGCAGTTATGCAAGTATGATATTGAAAGCAGTAGATTTCATTTTGGTAAACTTGTTTCTTAGTATTTTAATCTAACTTTTGCCTTTAGGGAGAGCATGCAGTGCTTTGCAAATGTATGTAACTACACTGCAAATCGCTATGTGGATAACAAGTGTTTGCAAAAGTATTCTAAATACAGAATTCTTCAAACCTTTTTTTAAATGAGATATACAATGTTACCCTGAGAAGTTAATTAGTCATTGTTGTTGTTTCTTCCTGTTAAAAGGGAGTTTTTCCTTCCCACTGTCACAAAGTTTTTGGTCATAGGGGGGTTGTCTGATATTGGGGTTTTCTCTATTATTGTAGGGTCCCTACCTTACAGTATGAAACACATTGAGGCCATTGGCGCTATATAAATAATACTTTATCTTTCTGCTATATGACTATATGACCACTATGACTAAAATATCATATTGGCCTTTCTTTATTCAAGATATTAAAAAATCATATTCTAATAAGTAGCTTTAATTAGTATTTTCTGTGTAAGTAGCTTAGGGTACTACAGGCAGGCAATCTCACTTGAACCTATGTACAAAAATAATAATAAGTGTGTGTGTGTGTGTGTGTTTGTGTGTGTTTTTGTTTTTTACATAATTTTATACTAATATGACAACATAATAGCATTATAAGCCAAGCACACTTAAAAAAGCAATTCGTTTTTTGGTCACTCTTTCTTTGGGTTAGCTGAGTGGAAGATGATGGTGCTCTGGCTCTGTAGTACATCCCTCTTGTTTCACCATGAATCTTTGGTGTGAACAGGCAAACTTTAAAACTGAAATGCAGTGCTGTGAAAACGTATTCGACCTTCATGAGTTCATAGATCTTTGCTTAGTTCTCACACGTTTCAGAAAATATAACTATGCCACCCACAGCAGCAAGTATAACTGTCAATGATCTGTGTCAGATCGCTATGAAGGAATGTTGTCCCACTCTTTGAAGAATTATTTCAGTTTAGCAGCTTTGCGGGGTTTCCAGCATGAACAACCTGTATAAGGTCATGCCAGAAAGTCTCAATGAGATTAAAGTCCAGACTTTGCCTTTTGGTTTGGTTTGTTGGTTGTCTTTTGTATCCAAGTCTTGGGGATCATCAAGATGTTTTCTGGTAAATGTGAGACAGTCACTCTGTTCTTTTCAGTCAGCAGTGGTTTGCTCGTTGGAACTCTCCCATGGATGTCATGGATGTTTTTCTCTTAATAAATTAAATCATCATTTAAAAACTGCATTGCTTTTACATGGGTTATCTTTTTCTAATGTCAAAATTTGTTTTATGATCTGAATCATTTAAGAGGGAGGAATTTGGGGAAAAAACAAAACTGAAATCAGGAAGGGGGTAAATGGTTTTCACAGCACTGTACAGTCTTTTTATTCTTTTTCAGTTAATGTAACTTCTTCCTGTGGCATATTGAATGGGAAGAGCATCCCATTGTAAAGATATCATGTCCATTATCTTGTTTATGTCAGATGTTTGTTAACTAATTAATGAGATGTGTGTGAATGTGAATGGGTTTACTGTCTCTGTTTTAGTCTTTTGTTTTTTTCTTTTTTCATGTATTTTATGTACACTGTGATGTGTTTCAGTGAGTGACCCTTCCCCCCACTAACTGTCTTTATGTTTTAGTCACTTCAGATTCACAACTTACTGTGAATCACATTCACTGTATGTTCACATGTCCATCCACTCTTAATCAGAACTGGTTCTTTTACCCGCTCTGATTGGAACAATGTGATGACTAATGTTGGATGGTAAGACTTTGTAATAGCCATTGCTAATAAACCACAAATTGATTGTTAATTAATCTTTACTAAGTGGTTAATTTACTATAAACAAACGGTGATTAATAGTGTTAATGAAGTTATAACTTAGATTTAGTAGCTGTTACATTATGATGTCACCAACACAAGCAACATTTTATAAACTTTAGCATTAGCATTTCGGTTAATGACTAACAGAGTTTCATTACCGATGCGGGAGCCGGTTCTCACTCCCGGGTGATTAAATACTGCTGTTTATTCAACTGTGCAGGTGTCTCACATGTAAGCACAAGGTGTCCTTTAGCCTTGGTCTTATATTGGTTGGTTGAATATTTACCCAAACCACAATCTTTTCATAAACATATGCAGTATTTTGAGGGCCTACACCAAACCAAACAACAAATGTAAACAGCAAGTGACAATAAAACTACACACCGACAGAGACAACACAGACGTCACTGTCCAGGTTCCCAACTCTTATGATTTTTAGTCCACTAGTATCCATCCTTAGCAATGGTTATCATGAAGTGTTATCTGGCGGCTAATCCTTTTGTTTCCACAATTTTTTTTAAAAATATATATATTATGTTAAGCCAATGTTATAGAGCTTTACAACCGTAAGTAGTGTAGGTTTTGTCTGCTGTTGGTGATTTTCTTACACTCCCTGTTTCTGGGTTTTGGGTCACTCCTAGGGCCAGGTTCTTTCTCACGCAATGAATGGAAGTACTAGCCATCCACATAGGCCGCTGTCTCCCCCATCATATCCTCCACCCCCTGTCTCACTCCACACGGGGCTTCAGAGACAGAGCAGGAGTTCAGGTGAGTCACTGATCTGTGGTGATATATGACATGCCTAAAAAGATTGAAAAACATTGGACTTAAGACTTAAGACTACACAAGCACATGCAGAAAATGGAACCTAAAATCAGTCAGATAATTGAACTGAAACATCTCACAGAGGAGCAAACGTTACATCATCGCTTACATCATTGTAAATGTAAAAGGGTCTTTACAGTGTAACTGTAAACGTTAAGATGCTAAGTGTATGTGTATGTATCTATGTCTTAGGATTCATATATAATCTATATCTGTAGCAGTCTATCCATTAAAAACATTTAACTGGAGCTTGTGGAGGACCTGTATTACTAACACGTCTGTGTCCTCTTTTTCTGCTTCCTTTTCGGATCCAGAGGGCAGTGAAACAGTCACCAGAGAGTCTGTGGTGTCAGGGCACACCAGCATCAGCAGCACTGTGCCCATTGCCCGTTTCTCAGAAGAAGAAAAGAAGGTGTCGGTCATTAAAGCCCCCCACTACGAAGGCATCGGCCCAGTTGATGAGTCAGGCATTCCTATCGCCATCCGCACGGTGAGAGAACTCGTACAGGGAGCTCAACACACTGCTTTCCAGTAGACCTCCTCTCGTAGACGCTGTAGTAAAGCAGAGGAGTTTCTTTGAAGCCATTTTCTCCTGCCTTCTTGTGTGAACAGGTTTTTTAAGCAAGGAATTACTTGAAGCTGTCAGCAGCTTTTGACCCCATGTTCAAAGACTCTCTCCCACTCTCACTATCTTGGTTTCGCTTCCTTCTGTGTGCTAGTCATGAAGATGAGCTCAAACAAGGTCTTTGCTTTGATACTACAAGGTCCTTGCTGATTACTTGTCAAGGAGCGTGTCCCTGTGTGTTATCTCTGTTAAGGCTTTCCGTGTATTAACACTTCACTCAGTTATCGGTTGGTTGAAGAGCAGCATTTAAAGGAATGCACGCTGAGCTACAAAATGAGAGAAAGAGAAATGGGGAGAATAAGAGACGAGCAATAAACGAAAAGAGTTGAAAAGAGACGAAAGCAGGAGAGAAGAAAAACAGATGCTCCTTGTTTTAAGCGGGCAAACATTTTTGTGGCCACTCTATTTGGTAACCGTGGAGAGTGAAGTGGTAATTGGCGCGTCTCTTGGCTGTGCCAGTGCTGCGTGCACAGTCACACACTCTTTCTCTGTGGAGCCAAACTGCCTCCTCTCTGACCGGAATCCAGGCACATTGTTTAGTGCTACTGAATAAAGAGAGGATTAAGTCTCTCTGCCATTTGATGGGTCTTTTTTTAAGTGTCTGTTAGATCTATACTGTTTACACAAAGTGCACACATACCAGGGTCTCTCCTTGATTCTCCAGCCACAGCAAGCAGAGCCCCCACTTTGGTTTTGTACCAACAAGGATTCGACACCTTTGTGGTTCAAAACTGAACCTGCTGAGGCAGCTTGACTTGGACATACACGCTGATAGTCATACCAAAACAAACTGACATAGTAGTCATTCAGGTAAGTGATAGTGTATCATTTGTGGCTTTTTAAACTATGCATTTGAATATTCTGACTTTACATAAATGTCACGTTTTTTGTTTTTTCAATTGCTCATTTTAAGATCTCAAAGTCATAGTTATAAAGAAGGACCCCACAGCCCTACTAAGGGCTGCAGCAAGTGTCTGATTTTAGAATATTACAAAAGTAGTTGCCCATGCTACAGTATCGTTTGTCCTGTTGACACTTAATCACACTGAGAAAAGCATAAAAAAGGAGTGGTAGATACAGGCCATATGCTAATAACGGGTCATTTTAGCCCATTGCCAAGTAATGATGTCATGTAATAATAATGTATCATGCATAATTTGAGTTTTGTGTATATCTGTTGAATGTTATTCTCATGAAATACAAAATGCTAAAAATGAGTAATTTTAGCCATTTTGTTTGCTTGCAAAAATGGCGATATAATAGCTGATATAACCAAAATATTTCCTAAAGGTCTCTGAGGAATATGCAGACACAAACAGAGGTTCCACATATTATCCACATATTTAAACACTATCACTGCCAAATATTCTAAAAATCTGTTTTTTCACAGCTCTTGTGTTTCTTTTCATATGAATATTCAGTGTAAGTTTTTGGTGAGACTTGTATGGTTGCTGAATATTATCAAAATTTCTGGCAAACTGATATTCTGACGCTGTCTAAACAAAAGACTATCTTAACCTTTTAAAATTGTTACGTTCCCCTGAGGGGTCTAGGCGGTGAGGAGGAAGTAACAAAAAGTTTCCGGGTCAGAAAAAGGAGTCAAAAGGGTTAAATTAAATAGTTTTATTAAAGTAGCTCAACTAAAAGAGACGGACAAGCCGCTATCACCATTTAAGGAAAACAAACAAAACTCAAGCGTTGGTCAATAAAATATAAGTACCAAGTAAGTCAAAACGAGAGCAGCTCACTAGCTGCAAACACGGACACACAGCTCACTAGCTGAAAACCACAAAACACAGCTCACTAGCTGCAAACCACAAAACACAGCTCACTAGCTGCAAACACACTCACATGGCACTCTGGCCCAGAGCTCACCTTTCCCTGGGCTTAAATACTTTTAATTACTGACGAGAGTCAGCTGTGTAAAGGAGAAAAGGTGGCACCTCAGGCAAAAGAGATTGAAGGACACGCCCACACAGGCACCTTCAGGAGGAGGCCCTGCTAGGGCCGTAACACCCCCTCCCATAAATCCAAACCCATGGTTTTTCAAATTACGATAACCAAAATGATTACAATAACCAAAACTAAACAATTAAGTCCATAACCGTTTCATGACCAAATTGCAGGCTTTCCACCTACCAAACCCCATAGCAAGGGTTAGGCATTTCCTGCGGAAGCTGCCAACCCCATCTCAGTGGGTTCACAACATTGACAGAGAGTGGCTCCAGACCCTCGAAACAGTGTCCCATGTGATAGCCAGGGCTTTGAACCATCACATGTGGAGAACACAGCAGGCAGTCAGAAGACCTTACTGCAACAGTTTGCAGAGGATTCCTCAGGTCACCAGTACAGGCATGTTTGTTAGCCAGGGTTGCGGGTCTTAATGGTGGTTTTATACACAGTCTGTCCCCCTGCAGGTCATTTTGAGGACCTGGGAAATTGTCAACCAGCGGCAGCTCAGGGTTAGTTGACCTCTTACCCTGACTACATGACACTACTGAGCAATTATGCTCCAAGTGTAGCCTTTTACTAGGCCGGGCAACCTTGTCGGTTTGAGAACCCTGACTGACTTTTCTCAAAGCAGGCCCTTTTTGCTTTGAGTGTGCTTTCTGTTTGAGTTTCAGCCTCAAACAGTTAGCAACAAGGTGTCCAGGTTTGTGGCAGAAGAAACAAAGCTTCGTTCTGAGTCTCGAAACCACAACTTTTTCAGCCTCGTTAGCTGGCTTCCTCCTAGCTCGCCAAGATGTATTATAGTGAGAAGGGAGGTCACATTCTACAGCATTTGTTTTATGAGTTAGGGTAAACTCATCTGCCAGTATGGCAGCCTGCTGTAAAGTGGAAACCCTCTGTTCACTTAAATAACAAGCAACACACTCAGGCACTGTGTTCTTAAAGTCCTCTACCAGCACAAGCTCACGTGACGACCCCAAGTCGTTAACCTGGCTTGCAGAGCACCACCTATCAAAAAGCTTTGCCTTGTCCCTAGCGAAGTCAAGATAGGACTGACCCTGTGCCAACTCCAAGCCTCGAAAATGCTGCCTATAGGCCTCAGGTACAAGTTCATAGGCTTTGAGGACGGCACTTTTAATCTTTTCATAAGCTAGGCAGTCATCCATAGACAGACTGGAACAAGCTTCTTGAGCCTTACCTGTCAACTTACACAGCAACATCACCCCCCACACATCTTGGGGCCACTGCAATGCAGTTGCTATGCGTTCAAATACACTGAAAAAGCTTTGAACACTGGATTCACAGAAAACTGGAACCAGGTGGATGTTATTGCTCACAAATGAGCTTCTAGACACCTGTGCACTAATAGCTGTGTCATCCATTTTGGGGGCGGAGAAGGCTTAGCAAACGCACCCCAATTAGGACACCACCACACCCCTCTGCCAAATCGATCAGACTACCCAACAATTAACCAATTAATGGAAAACTACAAAACTTTAACTGACCAACTTACCTCTTACAGCATACACATTAAACAAACACAACTTACCCAGTTCCTAAGCACACTAAACTATACCTACCTATCTTCTGGAGCGTGCTGGGCTCGAGGCAACTTGAAAGGCAGAACTTCAGTGACCAGAGCCCTGAATTGCCTACCCCCAACAGGGAACTTATCCCCGCCCAGGATTACTCCAAAAATAAGAAAGGCAAAACAACAAAAGAGTGCCCGATGGAAGAACTTAAAAAGCTCATCTGGACACTCACCTAACTTAACTGGGAAGTTGTGGTTAAAAATGTTAACAAATGTCAAGTGAAAAACAGTTATACAAGTTACGAACACACTATATGTGAAAAGCAGCCATACAGAGCAGGAGTTGTGTGAATAAAGCAGCTTTGGCCAGTGGTCAGGCACTAGCCTGATATTTAATGTAGGGATGCACCAACTAAACGTTGGCCAGGGTTTCATAATTAGTGCTTACTTAATTTAACGGGTTTGTTTGTTTAATCAACAGAAAACAACAACACACAAGCGGCCATGACAGAATAACCTTATTGGCCAACATAAATATTTCTCTTGGATAAGACACAGTCTTGGTTTTATTCTTTATATTAGTTATATTTATATTAGTATTAGTCTGTTTATATTAGTTAACTTATTTATATTAGTTATATTATCCCTGTGTGAAGTATCAATGCTTCAAATGGCTTACTGTGTTTTTTCAGCTCTAGAATGTCCAATAACATGTTGCGAGTCCGTTTATAGTTTCTAAATTCAGCCTTCACGTTTGTGTTACATTTAACGGCACATAACTCTTTATGGTTATTTCTTTCTCTGCAGACGGTGGATAGGCCCAAAGACTGGTACAAAACTATGTTCAAACAGATTCACAAAGTTCACAAAGCAGGTAAGGCCTCTACTGTAGCGTGCTGAAATGATGTGCAACGACTAGATTATTAGACATTTCATGCAGAATTGGTCATGTATGCATGCTGTTTGTATGCGTGTGCATATTTTGTGTGTGTGTTTGCATGCCAGTTCTCATTAAACCAAAAGACCCAGATGATCCCAGAGCCAGAGCTCGTTAGATTGCGAGCAACAGTCTGGAGAGGAGGAGGAATGGAGAGAAACCTCTAATAGACACAGAGCCATCCTGGGAAATTTGCTCTAATTTTGTGGGCTTGACAGAATCACAGAATCAGTACAAGGCTTGTTTGTTCTAAACTGCTCAGCCTTCTTCTACAAGAGCACACACAAAAAACTCATGCACTCTCAGATACACAGACTATTTCATGGGTGTGTGTGCTGAGAACTCATCCAAAGGCTCATTATGGTCTTGATGCATTTTATTTTTGTGATTTTACTGGAAGCACAGGCAGTAGTATGCTTTCCCCATCCTGCAACCTTAATTCGTTTTAGTCAGAATTTCAGTCATCGTTCATCTTTAAGGTTCAGAAAGAGTTCTGGGAAAGTGGCTCATGTTACTTTGGTGCTTTTAATATACTTGTAGCTGAAAAGAAAATGACTTGTGTAACTGTTCATTTCCAGGCTGGTTAAAAGTGCTATCTTGAGGACAAACTTGTACCTTGTCTACAACAAAGTGTGCTTACACGTGTTCCCAATCAACTGTTTTGTATATTTCCTCTACAGATGACGACTATTCCGACACATACAATGCTTCATATGCTCTCGTAAACAATGGTGAGAACTGCTCCTGTGTAACACAAGTTGTATTTCCTAAAAATCAATAATTTCTTCCCAACCTTCCTTTCTGGCTTACTGGCCTCATTGCTTCTGCCTTCACTCTCTCCTCCATCCTGTCCTTGCCAGATAACTACAGCCTGTCATCCAGCACCACCATGGCCCACCCTGCCCCTCGGACACATACGTACAGGCCTCTGTCCAAGAGCCCCTCGGATAACAATGAAGGGCATCTTGGACCTCGGGAGCCTTCACCATCCCCTGTACCCCCACCACCTCCACCCATGCCATCCCTTCTCCAACTGAGGGCGAGAGACAGTGATCGCGAGAGGGACTTGACAGACGCGTAAGCGCAAACTTTCTCAATATTAACTAATATTGATGATATATTGATATGCTATAATGTTTTTAATAATCTTTGTTTTAATGTCAGTTATCTCAAGTGTTTTTTCTGAAAAAGCATGTGTTTGTTTCTCTCACACCAGCAATGAGTGGGGTCCTCCAGACCGAAAAGTGGACACGCGAAAGTACCGCGCAGAGCCCAAGAGTATTTTTGAGTATGAGCCTGGGAAGTCCTCTATCTTGGAGCATGAAAGACCAGTGAGTATTTTTTATATTTTTTTTTTGTGAAATACTGAAATTCCCACCCCTCTTAAAATATGCAGAGAAATGCCTCCCTGTTTATCTTCACCCTGGCATCGTGTGAGAACGGCAACACATCAAGTGATTTTCCTCACAGTATTTCTTGGTATCGTTTGGTAGAAGATTAAATAATTCAGTCACTGCTCAGGCGCTTTTTAGAGTGAAAAAATAGTCACAAGCAAGAGCGCCCTTTTTTTTTTTTTTTTTTTTTTGAAACTTGCTAGTCTGGTATGTCATTATATTGTTGTCTTCCACATGGCTCTTCTTCTGTCAGAGACAATGTGGGCGTTAAAAGCTTCCAGTGCTTACATCCGCTAGCGACAGTACTCAGTGTTAATGTTTGTGTGGGGTGAAGGACAAAGCAGATAGCAGGAAAAAAATGCAAAAACTGACTGTGTTGACAGGCAGGACTGAAAAAAAAATAGTATTTGAGATTAGGACGGAATAATGAATAATGTGTTACAAATGAGGTGTGTTTGCAAAAAAAAAAAAGGAATAAAGGAAGCGTTTTGTGGATGTTTCGCAGATGTTTAATGTGATGACTGCTGAGAGTGCTCCCAGGGCAATAATGCATGAGTCAGTTCCTGATAGACAGAGGTAATAAAGGAGAAAGCTGTAGAAGGACCCACGCTGTCTAATGTGCTGTTCAGTATAATTTTTTTTCTCCATTAACCAAAGTAAAAAAGTGTCACCCCTAAAACAACCTATATGTTGATGACGCACCCGTTTGGGTAATTATGGCCTTTAAGAGGCAAAAAATGTTTTTCTGTTACTCTTGTTCTTTAGATGTGTGTGTGCAAGTGTCCCTAATGCATTTGTGTGATTGGCAGTCTCTGCTCCAGGCTTCTGTTTTTTTTTTTTTGTTTTGTTTTTTTTTCCAGGGTGACTCATCCATCTGAAAGCTGAATTTTCTTTTAAGCCAGAGATGTAGCACTACAACACCTACAAAACATCTCCTGGCAGCGTTTCATTTGGCATGAAAACTCCATTTTATGTGGGATTGGGGTTAGAAAGAGCAGACAGCGTGGTAAAACACACAATGCCATCTCTACAGTTCAAGTAACAGTAAATGGAAACAAATCAAACAAGCTGACCTTTTATTTAAACGTGTCTTAAAAGGCATCAAGACATACAAGAAAACTAAGGCAACTAAAACATTAATATGGACATCATTTTAAAACATGAAAAACATCTAAATGTTGTCTTTTTTCATTCAAAAACATTCACTTCTGAGTGGTTCATGGTGCTGTTTGTGCTTGATGTTTATAGACTGTATAAATGCATACAGCAGCACAAAAGCGTAGTCAGTTACAGTTATTATTTACATGTTTAGCCTGAGCCCCTTTTGGATTGTGGCAGTTTGTTGCTCTAGACTGACTGACCACTGTACTGTAGAAGTGAAACTTGAGCTGTAAATGGGCTCTGCTTCAACACTTTTGTTTCCATGGGCAAGCCTTCATCCTGGTTCATCCTGTGCCCATCTCCCTTTGCCACCTGTGCCCATTCCTAACCACGAGGACCATGTCTCTCTTTGTGTGTGACTTCTTTCCACACTTCCTCTCTCCTGTCTTTCTTCTACTTCCTCTCTCTGTCACTGTCATGCTTTCCCAGACCTATGATGACATAGATTTAGAGAACGAGCCTTGGTATAAGTTCTTTTCCGAGCTGGAGTTTGGGCGGCCGGTAAGTCAGGGCCTAGCTACTCCTTTAAACACAACTCTGCCATAGGCATACACCCACTATCTCCACTCCACCCGGGACTTTTTTTTATGTCTGTGCTATTAGACTGGGTGGGGCTAGTTGTTTGGGCATGTGATTCTTGTTTGGTGCTTGTTTGGTGCCCCTTTCCTTACCCCCAAAACACCTTTGTGACAAACTGCGGTATATCTCTGTGCTGCTGGGGTTTTTGGTCTGGTGACTAGCAGGCACTAAAATGCTCACACGTGAATCTGGACACTTTTATTTCAGTTGGTTCATTTCTGCATCTTGTTCAAAAATAAGCAGGAAATGGTTTAAAGGCAGTGGCCTCCAAACGTTTGAGATGACTTGAGGTCATGAACAGTCAAAACATTAATAAAAAGATGCAGTAGCAGAGATTCTACTGATATTTACTTTTTGCTCTAAACTCTTTCTTAAATAATTTATGTAATTTTGTTCAGTATCTATCATACAGTACTTTGCAAAAGTCTTTGGCCACCTTTCAATTCTTCATATTTAGCGTCTAAGAAGCCAGACTTTCTTGTAATTTCTTTAGTTCTCTGGGCTTTCTGAAGGTCTCCCAAAGTTTTTCTTTGGACATTGGCTGCTTTTTCAATCTGCTTTTTCATTCCAGTCATTCTGCCTCACCATTTTCAGAAGAATGTGTTTTTGTTAGCTAAGCCTCACAACGCTGACCTATGAATCATTCAAGCATGAAACAGGTTCCTAAGTCAAGGAATGAATCAGTGTTGTCTCTACACATATGACAACTTGGCAAAGAACCAGTTTTAAATATTACCTTTAGGCACTTTGTTACTAGCAACCTGTCACGAAAAACACATAATTTGTTCCCATTTCTTTAGCTAAATCCATGAAAATAGTTGACAGGCATAACATAACATACTATTGTTGTAAAACTTGGTGTGCAGTGTGAGTTTTAAAAGTTTCTAGGAAACTGGACAAGTTGGGGACAAAACAAGAAATGACCTAAGAAGGCATAAAAAAAATGGTTACAGCTAAAAGTCATGTCCTCAAGAAGTAGGAAAAAATCAGTAAAGACCTGACAAGACCTGAGAGATGCAGCTAATCCTTCAGCTGATTGGCAGCAGGCTTTATAATCATCAATCTGAATTTGAAACTTTTTGTTCACAAATTGTCATCAGTATGTACAGAGGAGGTCAAGAGAGAGGTACAACAGTGTCTGCAGCCATCTATAAAACACAGTGGAGGCACTGTCATGGTTTGGGGCTGCATTTCAGCCAGTGGTATTGGGAGAAAGCGTCTGGTGGCTTCATTTTTCAGCATGATAATGACCTCAAAAACAATGCCAGTGCTGTAAAAGCATACCTAGGAAGTAAAACACTATCAGTTATGTATTGGCCTTCCCAGAGTCGGGACATTAATATTAATGAAGCCTTGTGGTATCATCTTGACAGAGAACAAAACAAAAGGCAGAAACACTGAAAAAAGAGCTGGAGCCTGGAGAACTATTGCTGAAGTCTACTTAAAGAAATGACAAAAAAGCTGCATGAGAGAGTTCAGACTGTGGTGAACAACACATAAAGAATAAGAATGGCTCAAGACTTTTGCGTAGTACTGTACATGCCAGTATTTATTTGTCAATCTGCCTTTACATACCCTGTTTATTCATTTGATCCTTGCAGTACTATGAAGGAATTCTCTGCATACTTTGAAGCTAAATGCTTTAGTGCCCTCTGATGGATGTAAGTGGTAATAATGTCATAGGGACTTGAGGCAGAGATCGCCTCTAGTCATAAATGTGGGATCAAATTACATACAACCTGTCTGATTTACAAAGTGTCACATGGACATGCCTCTGTCCATGCCAGCGCATGACATCAGGTGTTAACTTGCTGGGCTTATTCGAAATGTTCAGGTGAAAATTTCACATTCAGATCTGGCATGACTTTCTGTCTTCTCACAGTCATGTTTAGCTGTGTGGTGAGATTTCTACCTGCAATGTTTTCACTGTTTCACATCACTCAATAAGCCCTTAGAGTGTAGACATTTTATCTGACTGATACGGCCACGGTCAGAACCACACACTGCGTTCAGTTTTCGATTGAGGCGATAAGTCACAGCATTTGATTGTGCAAGTCCTTGCACTCTCAAATAAACACAATGTCGCAGCTTGTGCTTCACTTTGCTTTTTGCTTACAGCTTGTTCTTACACTCTGCATGTGTGTGTGGTAAATAGGCACAGTTGCGTGTGTTGGTGTGGTTTGTAGGTTGGTGTAGCAGGCCTGCGTTGTTTTAGCCTCAACAATCTGCAGTTTAAGGGAAAAAAATAATAAATAGAATACATTAGAAAGTGTATATCAAAGAACATGTGTGATGAATAGATATATGTAGGTGTGTGTCAGTGTGTTGGAGTGAGTGCACACGTGTCTGATACAAGCAAATCACATGTGCTGTGGTTGTCTGTGGTTACTCAGGTTCTCTAACAGGTGTCACTCTCTCCACATGTTGTTTTTTTTTGTTTGTTTCCCCCCATGATGTCACCACCGCTTCTCCTCCTTCACCTCCTCCATCTTCACCTTCCTATTCCTCCTCCTCTTCTCCTCCCCTTCCTGCTCACTGCTGCTGCTTGGGGCTCAAGCCTCCTAAAAAACGGCTGGATTATAATCCAGACATCTCCGCTCGCCAGCGCATTGAGGTAATCTCACATTCACAAGTGTTCCAGTAGTGTTAATTGTACAATTTCTAACCAGTCACAGCAATCAGGATCTCGATTGCTAAGATATATTTAAGATACGACTGCTAAAAATGAATGTACTGTGAGTTTAAATTAAAATGCTAGCCATTTACTAAAATTTGAGTGGGTTGTTTTGTGAAGGCTGTTGAACATTTGAAGCTTTGAAGTGCTGGTTCATGTCATTCTTTTTTATCAGCCTTTGGTAACATTTTTTTTTTGTCTTGGAGAAATAGGAGCTCAAAATTTTAGAAAACCAATAGATGCTTCAGACATAAGTGTCCATCCATCATTTTTCTCAATCCAATTCAGTCTAGTTCATGATCATGGGGTCGAGGACTAGCACCTACCCAAGTCATCATAGGGTAATCACACATTTATCCCAGTATAAATGTGATTGCAATCGATGCTGTTGATTTCCCTACTTTTGTCATCAGCGTTATACCACTAAGACCCATTCCAGCTGATCCATGCCAGTTTTTGCAGGGTAACATTTGCCCCCCTGAGCTGAACCTCCATAACACCCTTCAGTGCATCACCTTTTCCATCATCCTTCAGAGCAACACGACAGAGACCAGAAATTTGTCTTCGGTATGTGTGCACCAGCAGGGCCTCTTCTTGGTCAGGTGTGCCATGTGGAACCAGCATCCATTGCGCCTTACGCTGGGGGAGTGTTTTGAGTGTGGCACAGCAACAACCGCATGCAGGCTGTGTATTGTAAGCTGCTCTGCCTCAAGTCTTTGTTCCTGCAGGGCTCACTTTTCTCTTTTGTTGTCTGCCCTATTCCAGACATCCCTCCACATCACTCCTGCTGACAAGGCTCCAGAGAGACCTGCAAGGTAACTGCTGCTTCTTTTATTTTCCTCTGCATCACCCTCATCCCCTCTTCCCCCTCCCCCATCCTTTCACCAGCAGCTGTCCTTGTTGTGATTCAGCTCAGTAGAAAAACTAAGGTCTTTCTCACATTGTCGCTCGCACAAACATCCCGTGCGTGTGCAGTAAATGATGATTTGTGAAGTCTTAATTTTGCTTTTGTCACTGATGGTAGGGCGCTTTCCCTCTTTTTTTTTTTCACGAGCTGAGCCAGAATAAATGAACCCAGCAAACCTATTGATGCTGCTCTTCACCTCCTGTCCTTCCCTCAACCCCCGTTCCTCCCCTCATCCCACTCCCTTTCATCAATGGCCTGCTTATTCGGATGCATTATACTCTGTGAAGAGAGAGGGCAGAGCGGGGATGTGATGAATAGGCCGGGTCATTTATTTAACTGTCCTGAATAGAAAGCCCCCTTGGATTTTTTTTTAACATTTAAAACTCAAGTTACTTTATTCCCTTTGTTTTGTTTTTGGATTTAAGTATAATCTGGTACTTTGTATGATGATCTTAGATATACTGGAAATGTATTCAAGGTTTTCATATTGATCATAGTGATTTTAACATTCTCTCAATATATAAAACCTATAAAGTATTCTATGTAAATTCAACATCTCCTTTTGTCAGTAGCATCATTTCTTACAAAAGAGGTTATTTCTTAAAACTATTGGGTTGCTTTTAATTTATTTTATTTTTGCCTGTTGTCAATTCAACCACTCATGACTTTGGTAAATAAACAGTGCTCCCACAGGAGATTTATAGTGTCTGTATTCGCCTTCTGCAAACTGGATTCACTGACTGTTTGGCCTATTCTTTATTGTAGTGCTGCCAGTGACTACAGGAAGAGAAGGAAGTCTGAGCCGTCAAGCTCCCAAGTGAATGCTCCATCTCAGAGCCGAGCTGCAACCTCCCCTAAACCAGTGGATGCCTACAGACCCAGCAGCAGCCTAAAGAAACCTGTCATTCGTTCCTCACCATCCTCACCCTCCAGAGCCAAAGGTAGCCACGCTTTCACAGATGCAGCTTCTTTCACTTCTGGGTTTTTCATGAAAAGAGAAATTTTTTTATATTTTGCTGTTCGACAAAGTCAGAAGAAAGTTACCATTACTGTTTAGCCACCAAAGGCTCACCCTTTGGTTGTGTTTCTTTTCCCTTCTTTTCCCAACACATGCATGTGGACTGTGCTTATATGACCAGTTAATTGACAAAGATTTTGTTGGGTTTTTTGCAATATGATGCCTTTCTGGTATAAACCTTAAGGGTTCACTGATTGGTGGAAGTCTGAAGGAAAAAAAAAAGAAGAACATTAAGTCATCTGTTTTTTCCATCCATTCTTCTCTCCTGTTTATTCTCCCTCTCCCCAGCTCTTCTACTGTTTTGCTGGGTATTATTTCTTAACTTGCTTTCCTCCTTCTTCTCTCTCACCACGCTGCTCTCTATTGGACATCTAAAAGGTGGGGACGCATGCAGCATGTATTCAAACAGTTTGACCTCTCCAGGTCCTTATCAGCAGCCCTTTGTTCCCCCAGTCCCATCTGACCCTCTCAATTCAAATGAGGATGGCAGCCAAGATGGCAGCTCTTCCTCCAAACAGTCTGTCTGTTGTAAGAACAGCTGGCAGACAAAACACCAGAATGCTGAGACATGGAGCAGTGCGGAGGAAGCGCCACCTTCTCCTGCCAAGCTAAAGTCACGCAGTTGTGATGACCTACTCAACGATGGGCATTCTAGCTCGGGTGGACGAAATGCTACCCGCTCAGAGAGTGCTGGGTCACTGGTATGCGATGGAAATCTCTCCACAGTATCATCATCTACTCGTTCATTACCCCGTCTCCATCGACGACGAGCACACGACTCGCCGGGCTTTCTCCAGCTCTATCGAAAGATGCACCAGATCGACAGAGCTCAGCTAATTCCATCTGAAGTCATCCGGTCGGTCCGTGCGCGCATCCTGGATCTAGAGCGTCAGCCTCATCTGCTTCGGCATCGCCTCTCTCCTTGGACACCCTCCTGGGGTGTGGAAGTGCCACGTGATATGGTGCCAAACCGCATTTCTGAATATGAGCGTCTTATTCAGAAATCCAAATCCATGCCTAACTTGGGTGATGGCGAGGTGCCTTCAGGCACCACCACACCAGGTGGCTCATCATCTCGAGCTAGCAGTGGAGGTGGTGTCACACCCAGTTACCCAAAACGCCGTTTTTCAATAGAGTCTTTACTGGAAGAAGACAACAATGGAAACAGTGGAACAGTACCTCAAACCATGGATCACTTACACCGACCTCGTAGCCCCCCTGAGGGACAGCCTCGTGTTGGACCAGACCCCGGCCGTGGACGGTCCTTCCCTGCTCCTCCTGTTCTCCAAGGCCCCCAAGCCAACCCAGACTATTCTGACAGTGAACAAGACGCTGTTGCCTCTGACCTCAGTGACTTCATTCAGGTTGAAGGCTCGTCATTTTGCAGTGAGAGTGACTTTGACCATTGCTCACTAACCTCCTCTGAGAGCCTATACGGCTCTTCCACCCTCCACCACCATCACCACCACCTCCGTCACCACCACCACCATCACCACCATCATCCTGGTCACCAGAGTCTTGGCCAGAGCCAAGGCTACCAACACCGCCATCTCATCAGCACCTGCAAAGGCCGCTGCCCGGCTTCATATACCCGTTTCACAACCATGATACGTCATGAGCGGGAACGCGCGCGACAGGAGCACCAGAGACCTTCACAGCAGAACCGCAGCAGCCATTCCCAAAACCAGAGCTCACAATCCCAGCAATCGATGTCCAAGCTGGCCTTCCTGGTCAGTCCAGTGCCTTTCCGCAGGAAAAAGGGCTCACCACCTACCTCTAGAAGATGCAGTGGGGGCGGAGGTCGAGGTAGCAGACCCAAGTCTAAACAGGCAATTTACGAAGCGCTAGATGCAGCCTTGAGAGACATATATGAGCACATTCAAGCAGAGAGAGGCCACAGAAACCCTCGGGCACCTGATGATAGCATCCTGAGAAGAATCTTGGCAGAACTGCTGCCAAATGTGCCAGAACGCAGCTCCTCATTGCGGGGAAGGAGGGGGTGTTGGCACGGCGGCCACTCCTCTGCATCGTTGTACCCAGACAGTAGCCCCACTGGGTATGCCTCATATAGAGGAGAGCCCTCAACACCACGGTTACAGTCACCACGGATACAGTCACCAATCAGTGCCTGTTATGGACGACAGTTGGAGACCTCAAACAACAATGATTATGGAGAGGAGCAGGGCAATGGAAATGGTCTCTGTTACTCAGGTGGAAATAACACACATGTAACACCTCAGATACACACTACACTTAGCAGTCACTTAACATGAGTGTGTTTCACAACAAATACATGCATGCATACAAGCATAAATACACGAAGGCGCATATACATCCACTTACATTTATCTCAGTGTCTCTTTCAGTTTTGTCTGCACTCGTTGCCCAGTTCTCCTCATTGATCTGCCGACACTTCCATTACCATGCTTTTCTGTTTAATTGTATGGCATTGATTAAGACCCATTTACTGTAAATTCTCAAGACAAATCTGGCTTTTTGTTTATTTTGTTAAGTTAATGTGAGTGAAGTTAAATAAAGAGGACAGTGCTTCTGCTTTAATTTGAAACACTGCACAGAATGTGGAGTTTTATTGGCAGATCCTCAATGAACAGATGAAGAAAACAGTGGAGAAGCTGAACTATTACAGTGAAATAGTACAAAAGTACAGTGAGGGATACAAATGACATGGTCCAAGTATAATAAGTCTGTTTTAGCACTGATGAAAAGGGTTTGAAACAGGAGTGGGATTGTTTCAAATGCTGGCTTTGTTTTCTGCAATTTAGGAAGACAGATATTTGAGAATTTACAGTATATTGCTGTGTAATCCTGTCTCAAAGATGTAATATTTCTTTACACATTACTTTTAGGCTCCTAATGAACAAGTCATTAACTGGATTTTGGAGTTTGGCTATACAAATTATTTAATTCTCTCACCAGAAGCCGAGGTTTACGTGTAGACTTGAATTTATAGTTGGGTTTAGGCAGTGATAAAGCTTGTTTTGTGTCTCAAATCACAAAACAGACCAGGATGTGTAGTTACTTCAGGTGGATATTGATCAAACACTTGTTTTAAATGTGTTGTCAGTGAATGTGTTCAAACAATCTACTTTCATGTACAGAGTAAGAAATAATGATCTGTTTACAGTTTCCTACAAACTGTATTTGTTATTTCAGTTTATTTGTAAAGAAATATAACTTCTAAGAGACAAGGTTGATGTTTGGTGTAAATTATTGTGAATGTTCCTTTTTTTTAATGCATTTTATTTTTCTTGTATCATTTGTCTGTTTTGAACATTTATTTATAGTTATCGCATTATTACCAGGTCATTTTCTTTCCCGTAATCCTTTTGATCCTACGTTTTTGTTGTTTGTCATATTTTTTTGCTCTGTATTCCCCGTATTCATTTTGTTTTCCAGGTATTTTGTAGCATCGCATGTGTCTATTTGTGCTGTTGTCCAATCACCTTGTTTTCTCCTATGAAAAACAAATAAAACACACCTGTTTATGACCCAAGCTTTCATTCCCTCATTTACCTGTTTGAGTGGCATCATCACTGTTTCCCAGATCACACTTTTGTGTTTTAGGTGATGTGGCATGTTCCCTTTGTAACTCCTGTGAACCTTTTCATGTGTCTCTGCTCATCACAGACCAGGACATCTCCAGGAGTTCCACCCTGGATGGACGCCACACACCCCAGAACAGAAGACCCACTCCTGACAGAGAGGTACAACATTGGAACTGGTGGTGCACTTAACACATTTATACACAGTGCATTTCTCTCAAATAACATGTAATCAATGTGCTCAAAAGGGTAACGTCTTTGTCTTTAATTTCCCAGTTCTGTAGCACATTGATATTTATATTTATTCTTAAAAATTCAAAATAATTATGTTACATACGTGTTTTATATACCTGGTAATGCTTGTGGGCTTTCTTTCTCTCACTCCACTCTTTTAGGTCTCCCATAAACAGATGACACAACTTATTCTGTTCTCTCTCCTCCATCAGAAACAGCCTGCAAGAGCCATTTATGATTTTAAGGCACAAACGAGCAAGTGAGTACAACAAGCTTACAGTGCACGCGTGAGAGAGCCGAGTCTAAGAACGCAGACATCTAACTGCACGTCCGCAAACTCCATGTCCTTTATTTACATTTTTTTCCAGATTTTGTAGTTGTAATATTGCTTTCATGTATACCAGTATAACACCTTACCACCATACTCTGATGGGGGTTTTTTTTCTTTTAGATGTATGCATGAATAAAGCTGCTTTCTGCATTGCTGTCTCTTATTATTTTGCTCTTATTATTTAAATAATTTTGCTTTCCTGGCTGATATTCTGTCACCGATGCTCGTGCTGCAGAAGTCGCCGTGTTTTGTTCAGCTGCTATGTTATGTCCATGCAGTGGATGAAAGATGCATGCAGAGGCCCTTCACTCATAAAACTGTGTTACAGGGAGCTGACATTTAAAAAGGGTGATGCAGTGAACATCATCAGGCAGATAGATAACAACTGGTATGAAGGAGAGCACCGTGGGCGGGTGGGAATATTCCCTATAGCATATGTAGAGGTAAGTCGGCTGCTGATTTCTGGTCTGAATATGGCTTGGTTGTATTTGAATATGCATCACCATTTTTCACACATTTACAGAAGATGCCGTCTTCAGAGAAGCAGCAGCCAATCCGTCCTCCTCCTCCAGCACATGTCAGAGAGATTGGAGAGGCAGTGGCCCGCTACAACTTTAACGCTGATACTAACGTGGAGCTGTCACTGAGAAAGGTATTTCAACTTAAAGCATGTTTATAATGTTTTTGTCATTGATTTAAATATTAATATTTGAAGTGCTGGCAAAGATGTTACTAAATTGTAGTAAAAAAAAATGCAGTCCTCTGAAGAACTAAATTCCCGGTATTCTCTGTTCCATCGGAATTATGACTGTAAGTAGCAGCCAGGAACTTCTGATCAAATGCAGTTGATTAATTGATCATCAGCAAGTGTGAACACCTCTATTGAATCAGACCTTTTGGCTGTGTGGTACATAAAGCAGACATATTGTATAAATTCCTCTATTCATATCAAATTTGAGGCCACCAACTAAAGCTAGACCAAAAGTGAGCCATGCAACAGGACAATGATCTCAAGCACAGCAGCAAATTTATAACATAAAGGCTGAAAAAGAAAAGAATTGATGTGTTACAATGATCGAGTCAGAAGCAAGAAAGTGCATAATGATATGCGCATAAATTGATGACAAAGAACTGAAGCAACGCCGTTAAGAAGAGTGGGACAAAATGATGTAAAATTACATGGGGAAAAAAGCCACATTGTGGTTTAAGTAAGTGTGAGAGGACCTGCTGTGGGGTCCTGTTCATTCCACCGTTCCTGATTTGCAGTTAAGTGCCTTGTTTGTGTGTTGTTGGGTGTGTCTGATGTGTGCAGGGTGAGAGAGTGATTGTGATAAGGCAGGTGGATCAGAATTGGTATGAGGGGAAGATCCCAGACACAACCAAACAGGGGATCTTTCCTGTGTCCTACGTTGACCTTGTCAAGCGATCTCCATCCAAAAGCTCCGCCCATCACATAGATCCACATGGTTACCCCAGCAACAGGACACCAAGCTCCACACCCGTCAAGGTAAGAGAGTCTAGAGCCTGCTTACTCGTCAAGCCACAAAAAACAATAGAGCAGCTTCAGTTCAGATTTGTGCCTTGAAGATAGTGATTAAGACATACTTGGACTTGGCTTTTATAATTTATTTTATCAAAATTATAAGTAATCAGAGCCTAATTATTGTTTATTTTACATTTTTACTGTTTAAAATCACGTGTTTGTGTGAAGCTGGTCTCTTTATTTCCTGTTTTATGCAGTTTTCCTCACAGCTGTATGGAATGTATGCACAGTTGTACAGTCAAAGTTTATTTACAGAGGACACTGATTATTTTCAAATGCGCTCTAAATAAACTTTACTTGACTGTACGACAGTGCAATAATGCAAATAATGCATCTCTTTCAGGGGCTTCATAAATTCATTAAGATGTGATTTTGGGGGGTATTTCTTCATCTTAAAAAAAGCTGTTGGTTATCAACTTGTGCCCCAAATAAAAAGAAAATAAAGATCCAAAACTTCCCTCTGGTGTAACGGTAGTCTAGTAATTAGTGAATACTTTAACTATAATAAGTAAGTCTTCTGTTCTACCTTGAAGAGTCCAAACGTACATAAAAACACACAGCACGTCTCTGTTCTAGTTTCATAAATCACCCACTGTTCCTTCTTTTTTTGCTTTATTTTCATGGAGCCTTTCTATCATCCACCTCCACCACCCACCACCCACAAACCCCCCTCCCCTCACCCCTCTTTGAGAAGCCTTGACCTGCAAGCCATCACCACCGAGTGGCTGTCCCTCACAGTGGAGCCGTCAGCATCCACTCAAGCTCGCTCCCTCACGAACACCCCTCTGCCGCCCACACCGCCTCCTCTCCCCTCTGACCTTGCATCTCTCCTAAAGGCTCAAGAGCCCAAAGCACTCTCATCTGCACTGCCACAAAAAAGTTTCACCTTGTCATCTCTAGCAACCACAACCTGCAAAGAATTTTCCAGAACGCCCACTTTTAAAGAGGCAAACCTCAGTTTAGGTCACACCACAGCTGTCTCACCCATCTCCCCCCCTACTCCTCCTCCTCCAGACAGATCATTAACCTCTCCACTGCCTGACTCTTCATTTCAATATAACTGTGGCAGAGGACTACATATCACTGAGGAAGACTCAAACTTAGGAATTACTGCGCCTGAGGTTTTGTCAGAGCTGATAAAATCAGCCACACCTCCTGCAAAAGAGCACAAATCCACAGTACGAGTAAACAAAAGCAGGGAAACCCCAGACACTAAACTGCAAGTCAAAGACCCTTATGATGAGCTGTTGTGCATGTTTTTGGATGGTTCCAGCAGCACAGATGATGGTGATGTTTTGAGATCATCTCCAGTAGATTCTTCAGCAGCTAAGCTGACCAAAAAGTCCCAAAGCAGGCTCTTCCCATTAAAAGCGGAAGAATCCCATCAGTCGGACGTAAAGCCCCCAGCGGTCGCTCCTGCAAGCAACTCGACAGGCAGCTTTCAGTTAGCGGTGCAGCTTCACAAGCCTGTAACAGTGGAGCCCCTTTGTGTTTCGTGGGGAGAGCAGTCAAAAAATGTGAATGGGCAACGTTTTGACTCACATAGACCACCGTCAGTACAAGCAAAGGAATACACTGAGTTGTTCATTGAAGAAGATGAGGACGCTAGAAGTGAGAAAGAGCAGGATGTTAGAGTTTTAAATCAGATGCACAGCCCACAGGTACAGCATGGTGTGCACTACATCTGTTGAGTTTGGAAATGCTATAGGGCCTTAGAAGGGACATTGAGGAATTAAGTCAATATACTGTATGATGTCATTCCCTGCCAAAATTAGCAAGTGTGTCCCATCGTTCTTTTTTTATGTTTTGTTTTGTTTTCTCCCATCTCCTGCTTGCGCGACTGCAAAATGCTGAGGCGCATAGTGCGTAAAAGTCACTAGCACTATACTGACTCATTAACTGCAGAGCTCCAAACCTCTTCTGGCATTAACATCAGTATAAAAACTCACCAGGAGCTTCTTGGCATTGGTTTCCATGGCCGAGCAGCTCCTGTAGGTGCAGTACACCCAGGGTTTTTTGTTTTTTGTTTTTTTGTTTTTTCTTGGGGGGGGGGGGGTGTATTTAGTGTAACAGTAGGAAACAAGAAGCAGTGCTGAATTCAAGAGGCACTTGAGTTCTCTTTCCAGTTTTTTTTAACTGTATTATTTTTGGCACCTGATTTAAAAAATGATACATTATTATTATTATTATTATCACTTAGTCTAGGGCGCATTATAGTCTTCTGTTCTTATTTCCATTCAACACTGATCACAAGATTTTTTGGAAACATCTCATACTCAGTGGAAACTAGTGGATATATTTTTGTTAATCAGGATGCTTATCACAAGATTGTTTTTGTTTTTTTTTTATATATTTTACTTTCCTCCATGTCCCGTCTGGGGTTTAGTAAATCACAAACAGAACAGCTCATCCCGTGATTACACTTTAGTATTCACATGTGTGTCTTTACCCCATAGGCTGAAGTGTCTCCATCTACTCAGTTTCCCCACACTGGTCTCTCCTCCCCCTCCATACCACCCCCTGTGACCTCCCTGCTTCCCACTTCTTTTTCCTCTGCTTGCCCTTCATCCTCTTTCTCCCACACACAACAGCAGCACAATCGTAGTGTCATTCCTCCCTGTGACCATGCCTCCCCTCGTCCTCCGTCCCTTCCTCAGCTCACAATGTCACCGCTGCCTCCAGTTTCTCCATCTGTCTCACCACCTCCCCTCCACTTCCCTCCAGACGATCCCTCTCAGCGGTCTGTCTCTCACCCCTCAAGCTCTCCTTTTCTTTCTAGTCCCGTCACGACATGTCCCACCTCAGAGCCAAATTTTCCCCTTCCTCCCGCTAACATTGCCCCTCCACCCTCCACTCAGCGCTGTCCCCCCACTGCCCCAACTGTACCACATCAAGGACGTAGGTCGCCTAAGGTGAAGGTAAAGCTGGCATGTAACGAGTATGCCGTTGATTTGTGGTGATGAGGATGATAAGAACTCTCATAATAGTGTATTTCTCTAACTACTAAGACGTGAAGTGAATTGAGAAGTAACTGATTGGTTATATATATCAAAGATTAATTACAATTTATAAACAGATTTATAGATGCAATACAAGCAGTACTGTTAGTTTCAGGCACTAATTCTCATTATATGTTAACATGTAAGTACCAAGCTGATGATTTTAGGGGCAGCAGAATACATGCTTGAATAACTGTTAATAGAGTTGTGAGCTGTAACTGTACTGTGTTGTGATTAGGAGGCTTTTTATTGGCATCAGCACGTTGATGATGTTTTACAGCATGTCTTTAGACTCTCTGTCTGTGTGTGGAGCTCAGAGTCGAGGTTGCTGTTGGTTACTGTTAAAGATTATAGGTGTGTTGCTTCTGGTCTTTCTGCCTGTTAAGCAGGATCCAATTGTTGGTGGTAAACCTCCTCGTAGCCCCATCTTGTCCCGGAGGTCCTATCTGTCACCCGTTAGAGGTCGAAGGGTAGGGGGGCATGTCTTCATTCAACCATGCTCATAGTGCACTCCTGTCTCTGTGCAGGATGGAGATGTTGGGAAATAACCAAATCATTCATGACTGATAACGTGCTACAGTATGCTTTTTTTGGTTCATTTCTTTTTGTTCTTTTGTCATATGATGATTTATAATTTTACCTTCTGAGAAGATAAAAATCAAAAGTATCTTAGAGCAAAAAACTTGCTAAAATCTTTTCTCCTCAAACACTAAACAAAAACTCCACAAATGGCAGAACACAAATTTGTGTTAATCATTTGTGTTTCTCTTTTTGTCCCTAAAACTCAGCGGTCAGTACAGGATGCACTCCACGGTGGAGGAGACCCGTAAGTAGTACGATTTTCTTTGAACTGCTATTAACATCTTTCCCTGTGCTTTAAAAGGTGTGTGTGTGTGTGTGTGTGTGTGTGTGTGTGTGTGTGTGTGTGTGTGTGTGTGTGTGTGTGTGTGTGTGTGTGTGTGTGTGTGTGTGTGTGGCATTAACTGTAATCAAAACAACTGCACCCATCCAGTTTCAATTAGCCGTACTTGACAGTGAAGAAATACTTGCCAAAGAATAAAAATCAAATCTTTTCCAACCCAGGTACCAGGCGCTGTACAACTACATGCCTCGCAATGAGGATGAGCTGGAGCTGCGGGAGGGAGACATCGTTGATGTGATGGAGAAGTGCGATGATGGCTGGTTTGTTGGTAAGATGAACAGACATCAGCTAACAAAAGTAATAGAGATAGAAATATAAAACGCATTGAGCCAAACACATGATGAACTAAAAGTGAGTTTATCACTAAAGTGTATAAAGTGGTATAATTATATTGTTACACTTGCCTGCCTCTTATATAAATGTATAAAATCTGATCAGCCAGTCACGTGGCAGCATCTCAATGAATTTAGGCATGTAGTAATGATCAGGAGGACCTGATGAAAATTTACAGGATTTTCCCAAATAACCATCTCTGCAGAACAGCCTGAAATATAGAAAATATCCAGTAAGCGTTGATGCACTGGATGAAAATGCTGTGTTGATGCCAGAGGTCAGGGGAAAATGGCCAGACTGTTTCCAACTAAGAGGAGGGCAACAGTAACTTAAATAACCACTCATTACAACCAAATTATGCAGAAGAGCATCTCTGAATGCACAGAGCAGAAGGAGACCATACAGGGAGCCACTCCTGTGAACTAAAAACAGGAAACCGATGCTACCATTTACATGGGCTCAGAAAAGTCGGACATCGGAAGATTGAAAAAGTGTTGGTCAGAGTCTCGATTTCTGCTGCAGTGTGCAGATTGTTGATGTCATAATGGCAACAAAGAATTAAGGAAGTTGTGAGAGTAAGTGGTAAAAAAATGGTAAATGGCCTGTATTTGTATAGCGCTTTACTTAGTCCCTATGGACCCCAAAGCGCTTTACACTACATTCAGTCATCCACCCATTCACACACACACACATACTGGTGATGGCAAGCTACATTGTAGCCACAGCCACCCTGGGGCACACTGACAGAGGCAAGGCTGCCGGACACTGGCGCCACCGGGCCCTCTGACCACCACCAGTAGGCAACGGGTGAAGTGTCTTGCCCAAGGACACAACGACCGAGACTGTCGGAGCCGGGGCTCGAACCGGCAACCTCCGATTACAAGACAAACTGCCAACTCTTTAGCCATGATCGCCCCAAGAAATGAGTGTTTCTAGTCGAGTATCAGCAAATAAGAAGAAAATAAATACAGTTAATGTTTTAACTTGATAATGACTCCAATAAAGTGCTGAACTACTTTCAGTTAAATTAGGAATTTGATTACTCTGTCCACCACTGTATATATCAAATCATTCAATATAATTATATAGATACTCACAAAAATCACAGAATTTACCTCAATGAACTTTTACACTTTATACAGTGCATTTTGTGCTTTTGTTTGTTGTTTTTTCCTGTTATTTTTGTGCCAGCTTCTAGCTTTTTAACCATTACTAATATATGAGTTAAAGGTTTAGTCAGTTACAATGGACTGAATGGTGAAATTGTAGAGAAAATCTCATATAGTCTCATTCTGCGCTGTTGTGTCACACCATGAAATTAATGTGATTTGAGAACACCAACTTTGGACCCCTTCCTTAATTTAATGCCTAGAGTCAGGGTGTAAAGACAAACTGAACCTAAAACCTTCTAAAAAATAGAGGAAAACTAAAGCATAAAAATGTAGAAAAACTAGACACACCACTAGATGTCAGTATGGTGTCAGCACTGACTGTGGGAGAAGACAAAACAACCGTGTGCCTCACAGCTGAGCACAGTTTAAGTGTCATTTCTTTGTTTTTGTCAGTTTTTCAAAAATTAAACTTGCTTAAATGTTGGTTTAGCTCTGAATCTCCACAGTTGGCAGATTTCTAGACTACAGCTGACATTTGTGCCTTAGTCGTGTTTCAGCCCTGACAGTTTCCTTTCATTGTTCTGTGTTTGTGAAGGGACCTCTCGAAGGAGCAAGTTGTTTGGAACCTTCCCAGGAAACTACGTGAAGCAGCTATAATGATTCCAAACTCCCGCTGACCCCGCCCCTTTCTATGACCCGTTCATCGCCCTCCTCAGCACAGCACCCGCAGGACATCAACAAAGACCTGCAGCACACGTTTGTGTTTGCGTGTATGTGTGTGGCTTGTCAGCTTCACACAGACAAAATACTTAGCTCTAACTAGCCATCTTTAATGGAAGACTTCTATAAAGTAATAACGCATTTTTTAAACTTATCTTTTTACCCTTATTTTTCTATTATGGAGAACCGAAGATTTGTGCTGCACCCAGTGACCTTTGACTTTTGACAATAACGGAAGTATATCTGCAGTGATGCTTTCCTTTCTGTTTCAGTTGTTTAAGGACATTAAGATCACCAAGAATACCTTTTTTTTTCTGCAGTAACTCAAAATTTAAATCACTTATAGTTAACTTCAGTGTTTATTTACAGATATCTCCACAAAGATTTAGTGCAGAGAGTGTTAAAGGAAAGCAGTATTGTGTCAGGAGGCCAGATGTGTTTTGGCAAATTAGGAGCCAACGTGTTGCATCATCATGCCAGGTAAAAGGATGGTTCAGCAAAGGGTTTTTTGTTTTACTTTGGGGGATATTATTTAATAAAATGAACAATAAGTTTAAATACTGGAGACGTGAAGAAAAACATTATCACAGACTTAGCTCGAGATTAGAAAACACGTTGTTGCTGTTCAGTTATTTTCACGTTAGAATTGAAGCACTTTTACTGAACTTGATCACAAACAATCTCTTTGGTTTATTTTTTTAACCTCACTTCAGATTTTACACAGCAGAGGTCATTTTGACTGCGCCTGGCTTCGGGGGAGAGGAGTGTGTTGAAAGTGTATGCAGAAAGGTTACTGACCTTTTTTAGGTATTATATTTATTAGAAGACGAAGGCTGGTCTCACTGTGTTATACGATGATTTTTAGAAAGAACGGAGCACCACATTGTTTTTTTTTGTTTTTTTTAAGCATATTTTAACAGTACCTAACTTACATTTGAATGATTGTTATTTTATGGTCATCATTAATCAATGTCCAGGTTCTGAGTGATTACAGAAAAACAAAAACGCAATGGTTAATGGGCTAAAAAGAACTTAATGTTGTTTTATGATGAATTTATTTAAGTCGGATACAGGATGGGAATTATGAAAACCTTTGGAAATCACAGAACTGCTGTTGGATCTTTTATAGCTGTTGTCAGAGTGAGTGGGTAGTGTGTCATTACTCATGTGTGTACTGTTGTGAAATGATTGGCAATTTTCATCTTAGCGTGTTGTTCTCAGTAACTGATCTCTGTTTTGTTTTTTTCTTCACAAAGAATGGACACTGACAACAAAACGATGTAAAAGCACCTTAAAATATTTTATCATTCACTGTCCTTCACGTCACTCTCTGTCATTCACCATTTCAGCCGGCGTGAGTTCACTGTGTGCGAGTGTGAGCGTGACGTGTTTTTGTAAGCCTTTTTTGTTTTTGTATGTGAGCTGTAAAATGGCCAACATCCACTTGCTTTATAAAGTCGGCTTTTTCTCATCCACCATCACATTTGGTTTCCTCTTTCTTTCCATTTCGCATCATCAGTGGTGCTAACCCGCATTCTTCTGAGAACGTCTCGTGTAGCCGGGCTCGTAGGATTTTCTTTGCTCCAGTTCGTCGTTTTTACGTTGGTGGGGTATTTAAAGTGAATTTACTGTAGGTAGACCGAGTAGAGTTGGTGATCGCTGCCTTAAATCCAGCTCACTAATTTAATAGCCATGTATATGTAAACCTGTGATGCAAAAACAAAAAGAATAATTTATGCATATGTAGTTTAGAACGTGTATGAAAGTGTGCAGACAACATACAAAGTGTTCAGTGTTTAAACGTTAGGCCCTCTGTCTGCCTTTGATACGAGCGTAAGAAGAAATTCGAAGCAAGGAGATGAATTTGATTACTGATATGTTTATACATGTATGAAAGTGTAAATCTTATGTTATTCATGTTATTATTGAACTCAATGCACACTCTTGGACCTGAGTATTTCTACAGTATCGTAGGACTTGTTGGATGATTTTAAGGGGCTGTATTGCTAATAAAATCCAGCTGGTAGATCAAATATTCCAACATTTTTTTTTCTTTGAGCTCAACAGAAAAAGATTATGTCATCCACCTGAAATGAAAATCTCAGGTGCCATAGGCAGGAATCTAAAATTCCCCGGGATAAATCCTCTCCTACCAGAAGGTCACAGGACACACGCAAGTCTAAAACAATGAATTAATGTTCACTTTTGACATCAAGCAGGATTTAAAAACTGATTTCCCAGGTGAAAATCCTCTGCTAAACACATTACACTGAGGCGTAAATTCATGATGCCGTGTCTTTGGCAGTTTGCATCGGTATTTGACTGAACAGAGTGAAAAGTTCTGGGTATAAAACCTACACAGATGTTCTTAGGTGCTCACATTAAGCATAGTTTGAAAGCTGATTGATAGAAATGTGGGCTGGAATACGAACGCGAGTGACGTCAGAATTCACCATTAAGGGTTTTTCCCCAATCATTAAAACGTAAAACATCAAAAGATCAGCATGAAAAGCAAAGGAAGCACCTGCAGAGAACAACCGTTTAAACCGTTTTTAACACTTGGTTTCACTTGGTCTTTGTCTATTATTACTTCAGCCCTATTCTCAGTAGACACTAAGCTAAAGGACCAACAGACCGATTGTTACTGACATTGCCCCCTGGTGACAGTAAACTGCTACAACGTATACACGACTACTGGAAACGACCAATGTATAACTGGTGGAAAGCCATGTGGTTGGAGAAATCTTGTGTCGGACGCTTTTCTTTTGGGGGTCGCTCCCTCTCAGAGTACTTCATTATACTTGAATTATTTTATTGTTGTCTGCCCTAGCTTTAAAGGTAGGATATATAATTTAGATGGACACGAGTACCTGCTAACTAGTGCTAGCTGACTAAAAACACAAATTTTGTAGACTGGAACTCAAAGCAGGGCACGTAATGCCATTACCTGCACCCAGGCAAGTGTTTGTGGTGTCAGTGCCACAAAAAGAATTCAAACATCCATTTCAATCCAGTTGACTTCAGGTGACGTAAAATCACTGAACTGAATCCCCAACCACAGAGGCAATCTTTTAATACAGGAGTCTACAGGGATTGACTCTCTTTTGGAGCCAGTAGAGGAAGCCAATCTGCAGTAAAAGGCCGTCGTGTGCCAATAAGAAGGCAGCTGCATGTTCAAGTAAACCATCTCAGTATTTTGGCTCTCAGCTACAAGGACATTTCTTTGTTCTTACAAACAAAACTTTTGCAAAAGGTCACAAATTCTTTGCGAAGAAGCAAAGAAACAGCAGTCGGTGTCTGCGAGTGTGGAAGGTCCGCTTCAGTCCAAGCGATGTAAATTTCACCATCAGGAGGGGAACGTGTGCCCTGCAGTTTGTCGCGACACTCTGGCTACAATCCACCATATGCACGGATCCTCTAGGCAGACTTGAAAACAAGAATAAATAAAGGATAAATAAGGAGAGCTCTTTCAGTGGGTCTGCAAACAAGCAGAGTCCTGGCTTCAGTCACGTTTTGAATTTTTGACCAAGCTTCAGCACACATTGAACCAGTAGAACAGTCCTGATCTATGTTGCATTAAACTTGCATGACATATATAACTGTTCCATTCCTCAGGTAAAGCAAGGTAAACATAAAGTTCATATAATGCCTATATGCTTATGTACTTGAATGCTACACGTGTGCTAAATATGGTTTTGGTGTTACAGAGAATGGATGCCTAGATCTGTACTCTTACTGTTACGGCCTGTTAATTCTGTCCAGAGAGAAAGAAATGTTGAAACACGAGTGCTTCCATGTCATGGCAACCACAGAAACAAACCATGAATCTGATCTATGCTGAAATACTGCAAGTGGGAAAGGGTTTTCAAGGCCGATGGTGGAGTTTGTGGTGTGGATTCATAATGGCACATTTACATGATGAAGCCGCTCCCTGCTCAGGCTAAATGGCTATCACTGTTGACACAGATTAGCATGCTTTACTCACAGGCATGGACCATTTGATGTTTTTATTTATTTATTTTATTTATTTTAACTTATTAATTGTACTATGCAGATATGAAAGGGGAGCAAAGAAAATTCTGTATTGGCTGAAAAATAAATTCCTGAGATCGCAAAGAGCGAATTCAGATTTTGGCCTAGAAGAAGTCTTTAAAGACATGAAAAATGGCTCGGTTTAATAGAGTAGACAAAGCCCGGTTTCTGCTGTAAACACAATAAAAAAAACTTCAAGTCAGAGCTGGATTGTTATCAAGCTCGGCTAGGAGTGAGAGTCCTGGGTCCCTTCCAAATCAATAGTGACTGGAATGTGCCTGTGAGACCTCCAAGGCCTCAGAGAGAAGCTTTGCCTTCAGACCAAATAAGGACAGGAGCAGCAGGACCCATCAACCAGAGCAAGAGGAGGCCAGCCAGACCTCGAGCTGCCCGGGGATGAGAAGCATTAGTGGGGGCTGGCTTCTGACAGAAGCTGGTTTACATCTTCAGTCTGTGTGTGGACACGAGTTCATTTAGGTAAGCAGTTACTGAGCCAGAACTGGTTATGAGTAAAACAAGCAATGCTTTGGTTTTACCTCATCCTCGTGACAAACACTGGCTTCTATTCGGAGAGGAGGAATAGTACTGTAAAAGAAGCATCGAGACATGCTCAAACAGAATTAGTACAGACAGACTTGAGAGTCAGTTCCCAAAATCTGACCAATTACCTCACTCACGGGGCGGGAGCTGTCCATCCTCCTCCCCCTGACCCCCTCACTTGGTTCAAAATCTCCATCACTTTGATATTCCACTGCTCTTTAACTGTGATCCCCACAGTGTGCAGTGTGTCTGTGCTGCTGTCAAAACAGCAGGGAGACTTTAAAGGGTCATGCCACTTAACGTGGTGCTGGATGGGCCGGCCCCCTGGGGCTTTCGTCTGACAGGAGGAAAGGACTTCAACCAGCCCCTGACCATCTCCAGGGTGAGTGAGTGAGTAGCATAATGTCTGCATTATAAGAACAGAAGCAAAGTGATATCAGTTTGCCAGTTTTTTGTTTTTTAAGTAGTTCTTTAAATCCCAGTGCATTTTTCAAATAGCTTTAGGGTAAACATTGTGCTTCCAGACGATTCATTCTAGAAACATTCTGGTGTGGTATGAAGCTTGCACCTGTGCCGCAGTAAATGCAAGAGGCTTAGATACAAATAGCAGCTTGCATTGTTATCCAACATATGTGCACACACACACACATAAACACGGATGTCTCATTGAGTAAATTTTGAAGCATGGAAAATATTTCCAAAATCATACTCTAATCCCACTGCCTGTGTGAATAATCACCGATTTAAAGCCGATGATCTAAACAAATGTTTGGACAAACCTGTGTGAACCTCCTCACGTTACAGGACGAACAGACAGTGTCGACGCTGGAGTGATGAGCGCAGCATTATGAAATGTCTGTTAGAACAGTGCAGCTGTTGAGAAGAAAGTACACCAACTTTGGATCAGCTTACAGCATCAGGCAGCTCGTCATCCTCAACAGCACAGAGAGAGATAAAAGATGAGAGAAGAAACAAAAATAACTCGCAAATACTAAAACAAAATTCCAACTAGATTAAGTCATTTAGACAAGTGAATGACTGACTGGAGGTGGACTTAGAAGACAAGAAAATGGAAAATCTCTTATCTTCATGGGGTCATCAGTGATGAAAACGATAATTTCCTGGAAGAAATTAGGTATTTCCTGTTGACACGAAGTACTAACAAGGGAATCCTCACAGATACCAATAATGATGTTGTAAATTTAGCCCAAATTAAATGGGACAGGTCACATTCTCTGTTTCTGAAAATATGTTAAATATGTTCATGTATTTTGTAGGTCAAAGCTGGATAAGAAGATAAATAGTGTAAATAAGTGACTGGGTGTTGTTGTCAGTTTAGTACAAATATGATAACAGATGGTCTATCATATCTCAAACCTCACTAAGTGACTCTTTATATCGCTGCCCTTAAGTCACCAGGCCCTAGTCTAATAGTATAAATTTTATATTATTGCTTTTGTGGTTTGCGTGTGTGAGAGAGCAAATAGCATAAGTAAGTTTTGGAAGTGCAGGTAAACTTAGAGAGTCCAACTGTCCGTTTCTTTTCAGAACGCTAAGCTAGGCTATGCTAACCAGTGCCTCATTTTTAAAGGAAATTCAGGTATTTTTCAAACCTATTTGTATCTTCTAATTTGGGGGACCTAAATGTTTTTTTACCTACATAATTTCTGACCAAAATGTTTGTACTTTCTAATATAAGCAAGAAACCAACAACCGGCAAGCATGCTAATCCCACTTAGCAATGATCTGTGTCAAAGTAAAAGCTTGTTTTTGCCACCAGCAAGCTTAGACTGTTATTCTGAAGCATCAGTCAGAGCTATCATAAAATGTTTTTTCATTCATTTATGGAATCCTATCTACAACTTCCGAACAGTGGTGTAGCACCTAGCATACTAAGGAAAGGCAGGAAACTTCGCTGCCACTCTTTCACACACTAGCAAACTTTTTAACAGTACCGAGTAGTTCAATAAACTTCAATAAAGCCCTCCAACATCTAAAACAGAAGCCATTAGATGTAGATGGTAGAAGTTGCTTTCCAGTATGTAATTTATATTTTAAAAAGGATTATATTAACTATTTAGTTTTTTTTAGAGCTAGCTAACTTTTACTGCCAAAACCTAACCTAATCATACAGTCAAAAGCAAAGTCTCAAAACAGATGTCCTAAATGGGATGTGAACTTTTTCTTTATGGGTGAAAAATCTGTCATTTATGCTGTAGTCTCTTTAAAATGGTGACTTCATGTAAACTTTTAGTATAACTTCAGATGTTTTCAGTTCCATTCTCACAGGCGTATAAAATAAAGTGCCCAGCCATGCTCAGCTCAGTGAATTTGATCATAGTACGGTGACTACTTTAATATCTTCAACTTTAAGTATTATTCCAAAGTGGAAGCATTTAGGAAACACAGCAATGCCAGCCACGCAAGTTGCTGAGTGGGGCTGAACATGTTGCTTAGGAGATGTTCTTCTAACTGCACAACTGCAGACATTCATACCTCCTGTAGGTGTAACGTGTAGGTGATCCAATATTTTTTAAACATATAGCCTGTGAGTAAGAAAAACAGTCACTGTTACTTTGATGAGGATTATTTCTAAATGGGATTACATGGTCCCTTGTAGTTGGAGGTTTTAGCATTTTTGTTCCATATTGGTCAAAATCAAAACTTTTTTTAGCTTTTTAATAATTCAGACTCCATAAGCCTAATAAACAAAACACATAAGAATTTCAAAGGATGCACACAGTTAACAGGCATTTATATTGGCTACCGCTCCAAATATATGTTTTGATCACTGCAAAATACAAAAGTTAGGATTTTGACGATGAGCACTGCTTTCTCCATCTGTGTTAAAACTTGCCTGTGGGCTGAATCCCCAGAGTCAGCCAGAGATGGAGATCAGTAATCCTGTTATGTATGATGGGGTTATGTGAATCTATATTTAGAGAGGGACCTCAGGAAATACTGACCAAAAGCAATTTTAGCTCACAAACCACCAGCTCTTTCCAGTAAACTCACACCTGTTGTGTTAGTGGACACTCAGAGGCCTGTATGAGCACAGTGATGAAAGAAGGCTGAGATTTAAGAGAGAGGGGAAGCGGAAACGATATGAGATCAGCAATATGAGAAGCTGTATCCTCAAATGCATTTGTAACAGAGACAACTGTTAAAAAAAAACAAACCCAAAAACAAAAAAAAACTATGATTAAAAAAATGGCTACAGGGCAGATTAAAAAGCTGCTACTTCAGTGAACCCACAAGATTTATTTGAGAGCACAAGTGATTCGACTCGCTCCGTTCAATGCCATTTTTGGTTAGGAACATCCTCCCCTTCATGAGCCGTTGGTGTTCCCAGCTGGTGAAAGTAAACACAAGTGATAATCATCTTTTTCTTCAGCGCACAGGGGCCGTAACATGGGCGCCACTCCAGATTTACCCATGAAGATCTGCATCTCTGTGCGATGTCTCCATGAGGGGTGTAAAGCACATGGAAACAATTGCCTAACATGCATTACGTGTCTCTGCAGGATCTCTGTGAGAGGACTACTCCCATGATGTCATTACTTTGGCTTAATTTTTAAGACTACAACTGTATATGCTTATCAGAGTCCAGCGGTCCAAACAAAAAAAATGAAGATAGAGCTGACAAGGAGGCTGAGGTACTCCTTCACAACGAGCTTCAACCTGCCACATTCCCAGTCTTGCTACTTGCATCCCCTATTTTATCCTGGACTCTTAAGAAAATAGTTTTAGAGTAAGCAAGGGAGGTAAAAAGAGAAGAGAGAGGGAGGACGGGAGAAAAGCAGAAAGAAAAGGCAGACAGGTGGTTGTAATTTAAACAAAGACAAACGTTTGACATGACAGTTGAACTCTGAGGAAGCAAAAGAATGTAATTAAAGAAAAAAAAATAAAAGCATGGCTGTGTACCTACTCGATCCAGACATGAGAGCAGCGAGACAAAGTCTGACAGCGCTCTCAAACAAATGCTGCACTGTAAATTACCGCTCCCTCTTTTGGAAGCATGAGACATCCCCTCACCACTTTTATCCGCTGTTATTTATAGGCAGATGACCTAATTTAAGTTTCACTGTAACATCTCGGTGTAGCTCAGTCTGCAATGTCCAGTAATGCAATATGACTGAGCACAGGTCGTGCCCTGTGTGGCGAAAGTGGAAATCTTGGGTACTGTTTGATGTTGCCTCGGGAGGGGCTCTCTGTGACCCTGGTAGCTTTCTGGCAGTTCTTGCTCCTTTTTTTTCCAGTCACTTCCTGACCATCAGAATACATATTACCATCTGGACGCTGTCACTCGGTGTTTACTTTGGCTCCATGACAGGAGAGTTTACACACATGCATACCATCCAGAGCAACCTCTCTCTGTTAGCAGCTACTGTGGAGAGTGCACGAGCTGCTGAATTTATAGATTTAGCTCATCAATGGCCTGAATTGTGTTTTGAATTTGTGTGTGTGTGGGGGGGGAGGTTATAAAGCTTTGATCCAAGCAGGAGAACAGAAACAAGGGGCCCAGCCCCTGAGTACTGTATTAAAAGATGACGTGCCAGTGATGGAGAACAGACTTTTCACAGCACTGCAACATCTGGACGTAGTGGACTGTATAAACGCAATGTACAGAGGGAATCCAAGTCAAGGGCAGAGTTTCTGTGTAATAAAGCTAAACTTTCGATCCCTGTAAGAATATCGACCATACCGTGGAAATGAGATCACCAGAATATGTTGGGATTTTATTTTTACTCAAGTCTTTGTGTGTAAGCATGTATAAGTTTAAGCATATCATATGTATTTGCTCGTTCATGTAAGGTGTTGTTGAAAAGAACTACAGTAGTTACACTAGTTGGACTCTAGTTAAGCTGGATTTAAATGCTCAAACATGCCAAGTTTTCTATGTTTTTGAGAAAAGAAAACTTTGTTATGATTGTTAGCAAACTATGATACAACAAACAGGAAATAGTTTTAATACAGACGTAAATATCGTGCTTATTTTCCACTCCCTCTATTGATAATGATACTAATACAGGCTGTTTCAACCTTTTCCGCTGCATAACTTGGTCTTCTGGTCTCAAACTTTTCCCATGACCCCACAAGCTACAGCCGTACATCCCTGAATTCGTCGAGGGCATGTTTTTGTTTGTCACTGAAGCTGAGAGGAATAAACTGATATGAAAATTTAGTTAAATCGTAGGACGACAAGCAAATGAAGACAGCTGCTGCTGAAATTAAAAGTTGGACGTTGGACAGACTATTTAGGAATTAGCTAATGAATGCTGTGTCTTAGTAAAGTGTCTAACTCCCATAATTTTCAGAAATAGTTGCTTGGTGAAAAACTTGTTGTTGTGTTTCTTAAAGATTTTCCCCCATTTAGTGTTCCCAGGGAACACTGTCTAGGAACTGAAAAAGGCCATAGAATATGCTTGTTAAAGTATCCTTTGTCCTTCATGGAGCTACCTGCATTATTACTGACCGCCACAGTAAAATGAAAGCACACCCAGTTTAAATCCTGTGGTTTTATATATCGGGAAATTGAGAAAATTTATCTGGACTCACAATTAGATAAATACACCCTCAGATGAACTGTGTCTGTGAAAGTACGCCTGTATTGCTTAAAGGCTAAGTAGCAGCCATGAGCTACTGATCAAATTCACCAGATTAACTGATCATCAGGAAATTTTGGGAGTTTGCTTGCCTGAGCATTCAGGTGCCAATCAATCCGGAGAGGGTTATAAGGCAATTTCCAAAGTCCATCATTCTACAGGGAAACATTATTCACAAGTCAAAAACATTTAAGGCAGCTGCTAATCTTCACAGGAGAAATCTTACCCCAAGGTTGGGCCATGCATCTTCAGAGAAACACTAAAATTACTAACAACTACATCCTAGACTCTACAGGATTCAGTTGGGACAGCAAATATTGAAGTTCATGGCAGTGCATATAGAAAAGTCCTGTATGGCTTATTTGGAAGGGTTATTAGGAGAAAGCCTCTTATCTCTAAAAAGGTTAAGTGCTACTTTCAGTAAAAACCAAACACAGCATATCAGCACAAACACCTTGTACCAACAGTCAAGCACGGTGGTGGAAGGGTGAGGATTTGGGCTAACCTTCAGTGAACTGAATGGGTTCACTCCGTGTACTCTGACTTCTTGCCACAGTCCAGAGACATGCAGTCAGTGGGGTTAGGTTAATTGGTGATTAGTTGTCTCTGTCACTGTGTGAACCCTGTGGCAAATTGGCGACCTGTCCATGGAGTACCCTGCCTCTCACCCTATGCCAGCTGGAATAGGCTCCAGCAACCCCACGACCCTGATAAGGACAAGCTGAAGAGAATGGATGGATATTTGTTTTTCCTTTCTTTTTTGTTATCCACTTGTCTATGACGCTCGCCTTGTTTGTTGACTCCCATCCAGATCACTCCTGGCAGTAAGGCATCTGCTGCCAACCTGTGCCCTGGTGATGTCATCCTGGCTATTGAGGGAGTCCCAGCAACAAACATGCTGCATTGTGAAGCTCAGAACAAGATAAAGGAATCCACTCATCAGCTCTGTCTCACCATTGAAAGGTTAACGGGAGTACACACATGCTCAAAAACTTTTTTTTGGATCATTCCGCTTTTGATTCAACTCTAAGTTAAATTTGAAGTTGGATTTTTTTGGTGTTAGCTATTTTCACAGGTGTTCGCTTTACTATAAAGGTATAAATCCATGACTAATGTATCCACATTCTGTAATGCAGATTGTTACTGCAATCATTTTGTGTGTTGACCCCTTAATGATAATAATAATATCCACTGCTACTACAAAAAAAGAAAAACAGTGGGAAGAAATGTGAAAGAAATATGTAGCCTGTGGTACTTAAGGAAAGACATAAATATAAGGTCAGTTTAGATGTTTTATGTGCCAGGATTAGACTCACATGTGCGCACAAGCTTCAAAAACAGGCATTTAACAGTCAGTTCATCATGGTGAACTTCTGACCAGGATCTGCCTTTAAATTCCAGAAACGAATCAAGACTGTGGACTCCACGTGCCATGGAGGACGGGAGAGCTCACCCATTTAAAATAAACCTGGAAGCAGAGCAGCAGGTCTGTGAGACTGTATGTTTAGTAGCTATGATGCCTTAAATCTTTATATCTTGTTACTGCTTCAGTAGTGTCCTTGCTTCCTTCTTCTCCTACCAGGAATATAAACCAATTGGCACAGCTCACAATAGAAGAGCTCAGCCATTTGTGGCAGCAGCGAATATTGATGACAAGCGCCAGGTAGTCAGTACATCCTACAACACGCCTATAGGCCTCTACTCCAGTGGCAACATCCAGGATGCTATGGAGGGCCAGATCCGAGGCTTGGTCCAGCACAAGCCTGAGAGGTGATCAGTGCAAATAATCATTAGTTTCTCTAAAAGCACCACATTACACAAACTAAGTGCTAAAAACCTGTTGCTTAGAACTTTTCTATCAGTCATTGTGTTGGTATGTTCAGAAATATAAAGGTGTGTAAGTGTAAAGCCTAATGGTTCACACACACAGAAAAATGTCACATGTGTTAGCACAACAGCATGCCACACTGTGCCACCAACACATTACACCAACAGGAAACCCATGCAATGAAGCTCCCAGCGCACAGTTTCAGTGCTGATGTTAATGTACAAGGAGGTTTGGAGGTCTGCAGCTATTGAGTGAGCAGTGTGTTGGTGACTTTTATGCACTACCTCAGCACTTGGCAACCCTGCTCTGTAACTTTGGGGTCTGCCACTTTGATGTTAGGGTTACTAAATGCTCCCACTTTGCAATAATATCACTTACAGTTAATTTTGGAAGAAATTCCATGTACTAATTTGTTGCAAGTGCATAGCTGGCATCTTATTACACTACTATGCTTGAATTCAGCAAGCTCTTTAGAACGACTGATTCTTTCACAAATGTTTGTAAAGGCAGGCGGCATGGCTAGGTGCTTTATTTTATACACCTGTGGTTGAAAGCACCTGAATCCAAAGCCTAACAGGTGTTTCACAATACTTTTGTACACATTGTGTACTCCACTTAACCAACTAATGTAAAGCTGTTCTGCTTCACTTGCCCTGTGTGTCTACTTTGCCACAGCCAACATAAGTGGAAATTCTTACATGAGCTTAAATGAAATGAGTACACATGCTGATTCTCTGGAGTAGTTTTTGCCTTCTGGCTTTTAGTCTCACTTTACTAAGGCCTTCTTCCTCTGCGAAGGACATCATTGCATCGCTGTAATTATACACAGCAAATAGCTGTTTACTCTTCTATTAAGTATGGGGGAAACTTTTAAGAGTGTGCACGGCATTTATGGTTGAAAATAACTGAGCTGACCTAAGAATATTTAACCAAATAACTGATTAACTAATTACTTTCCTCTGGAGCCTCTCTTATGGCAACTCTTTATTTGAGTGATAAGGATCCAGCAATACAACAACAGGAATGAATAATAACCACTGTAGATCCTACAGAGCTACTATTGCACCAATTGGTTTTTGCCCGTTTTACATAACTCACCTCTGGAATCACCCGTCCAGTGAGTCACACAGATGTGCTACAGCATGTTAGCCTTCAGCCTTCCCATGCGGTCATATGGATTTCATTAGCTTGTTTGATGTACGGTGTCTTAGGGAATATAGGAAAGAATCTCTTTGTGGCTCAACCACAACTTCTGAATAGGACACTGATCACATCCGACCAAAGCCACTCACTCATGCATTACTTCTACACTGATTTACACGAGCACTGCAGCACATTATCAGTACACTGGAAGGGATCATTGTTTATTAAACCATAATTATGGTTAAATTACAGCTCAAATTGTACGTTAATCAAATCCGTGTGATTATTTTTGTCTCGCATCCATTTTCTCCTTGTAAGGCTGACCCATCATGCTGCATGATCGTCACCTGGTTACGCATATTTGTTGCACACACTAGACACCAACTTTAAAGCGTGATGGGTGAAACTTTCATTAGACAACTCCTGTATTACAGTTAGAAGAATTTGATGGGGTTTTTCTGTGTGTGTCTCGATGCACTGCTCAGTCCCAGAGCTCTAACCAGCATTGAGGATTCTGACGTTTACCGGATGTTACAGAAAGACCAGGAGGAGCCCCAGGAGCCTCGGCAGTCTGGCTCCTTCAAAGCCCTCCAGGAATTTATTGACAGTGATGGTGAGCTCTTTCCTAAATTATGCATTTCTTCCTCAAAAAATCAATTCATAATTCATTCATAATTCTTCTCACTTTTTCAGTCCTCACCTGGTTGTAGTGACACTGACAGGCAGTAGTTTTGTCATCAAACACTTTTCAGTTCACGAGATGCTGTTTTTTCACATAAAGTTGCAGTTTTTAAACCTTTTTTTTTTTTCAGCTTTCCCCCTGTAAGAAAAATAAAGAACAAATTTGAAGGTTTCATATCTTTTTCAACCCTGGTTGGAAGAAGGGCCCAGGGATTGATCTAAAAACCCTTTGGCTTAAAGTCATAGCTGAAATTACATGTTGATGACTTACCTGTGGCATTAATACATTTTCAATAAATTACACTATGATTTACTTGGACAAAAAGGACTGAAAGTAAGTAGATCATTTATGCAATACTGTGACAATGTCTCATATCACACCCTATTAAAGCTGCACAGTGTGTTCCCGAGACATGTCATTCTCCTTATTTTTTGAGTATTATTAATACAAAAGCACTTTTCCACGTGTTTCCTTTGTTAGCAGAATACTTATAATGTGCTGAAAAACAAAAAACAAAGACCCAAAATGAATGATCATTCATGCCGCTTTGTCCCCTTCTCGGTGGTTTTTCTTTTCATGTATGTGTTATGATCACGCAGGGTTTTTGTGTTGAGTGGTTTCTTTCTCATGTGATCAGGCACTCGCCCCATTGTGACCAGGACAGTAAAAGCACCCACGACCAAACCAACTACGCCCACAGGAAACCTGCAGAAACTGCCTGTCTGTGACAAGTGTGGGAATGGGATTGTGTGAGTAAAAATAGAACGACTCATCTGCGATTTACATTAAGACCATCTATGCAGAAACAGCACAGTCCAGCACAGTACACCCAGAGGCTCTAGCATCGTTTGAAGATCGCAGAAGCTGCATAAATTATATGCGCTTACCTGCTACTTCATTAGGTACACCTGTTCACCTCATTGTTAATGCAAAAATCTAATCAGCCTAATAATGCACTGAGTGGCAGTAACACAGTGCTGAAGTGAAAACTGAGCATCAGAATGGGGACGAAAGGAAAGTTAAGTGACTCTGAATGAGGCATGGTTGTTGGTGCCAAACAGGCTGGTCTGAGTAGTTCAGAAACTGCTGATATACTGGGATTTTCCCCTCACAACCACCTCTAGGGATTACAGAGAATGGTCTAAAAAAGAGAAAATATCGAGCGAGCGGCAGTTCTCTCTGTGAAAATTCCTCGTTGACGTCAAAGGTCAGAGAAGAACAGCCAGACTGCTTTAAGCTAATATGAAGGCAACGGTAACTCAATGCAACCAAGTTATGCAGAATAGCATACGTGACCGTGCAACACGTCGAACCTTGAAGTAGATGGATTGGAGCAGCAGAGGACCACACTGGGTGCCACTTCTATTAGCTAAGAACAGGAAACTAAAGCTGCAGTTTACATGGGCTCAGCAAAACTGGACCACAGGAGAAATGATGCCTGGTCCGAGTCTCAATTTCTGCTTCAACATTTGGATGGTAGGATCAGAATTTGTTATAAACAAGCAATTAATGGATCCATCCTGCCTTGTACAAACAGTTCAGGCTCCTGGTATGGGGGATGTGTTCTTGGCACACTTTCAGCCCACCAGTACTGGCTCAGCGTCATTTAATTCGCACAGCCAAACCATCAAAAACTGGATTCTTGAATGTGTCAGTAAGTTCACTGCACTCATATGGCCTCCACCATCACCAGAGATTACTAATATAGATGTGCAGCAGCTGTCTGATGGACCAAAACCTCTGAGAAATGCTTCCAAAACCTTGTTGAATCTGTACCAAAGAGAATTCAGACAGTTCTGAAGGAAAAAACGGATCCAATCCTGTACTAGCAAGGTGTACCTAATAAAGTGGCCACTGAATGTCAGCTAGAAACACAAATGTCTTACATTTTGAAACTCAATACATTATCAAAAGATAGATACAGCTTCTGGGACTGGGGAAAAGAGAAGTCTGTTAAACCTGTGTGTTTTTAAATGGGCAGCAGAGGGCGACTATTCTGGTTGCAAAAACATAAGTCGCATTGAGGTTGCACTGCAGGAAAACAAGTGTTCCAGTTATTTTGGTTTGTGTCCATCTATTGTCTTTACACTTGGAGCCTGTTTAGAGTACATCTACCAGTGTTTTTAACCTATAAACAGTTAGCACAGCAGTAACTGGGTTCTATGCTTTATCGTGAAGCTGTACCACTTTTTAAGTGCCGTATATTCTTTGCTCCTGACATCGGTTTGTTTTTGATGCTTCAGTGGGACAGTGGTGAAAGCTCGGGACAAATATCGTCACCCTGGTTGCTTTGTGTGCTCTGACTGTGATGTCAACCTGAAACAGAAGGGCTATTTCTTTGTGGAGGGACAGCTGTACTGTGAGATCCACGCTCGTGCCAGAATGAGACCAGCAGAGGGACACGACCTCGTCACAACATTTCCCTCTGTATAGAATCCTGCCTCCCTTATGTGAGCACAGACACATAAAATCTAGGAAGCCCTTCTATTCCTTACATACGTGTTCATGTGTTCGTCTGCACTTTGGTGCTGTGTGTAATAATATTTCAGTAAGAATACACTCTTCACTCTTACTGATTTGATGTATTTTCTAGGCAATAATGTAAACACCTGGTTGCTTAGAGAGTCCAGCGAAGCCACAGTCTGTCTTTCCAATAAAGGCCTCTGCTCATAATGTTAAAGGTCTCTGTATGTGTAGCCTTATTAACAACAACAACATGGCTAAATTATGTCCTCAACATGTCTTGAAGTTCTCCAGAGGCCTGGTAATGAACTAATCATTTGATTCAGGTGTGCTGACCCAGGGTGACATCTAAAACCTGCAGGACAGCAGCCCTCGAGGCCTGGAGTTCCCCACCCCTGCTCTAACAGATCCAGCTCTGTTTATGTATAGTTTAAGCAAGGGGTGTCGAACTCCAGGCCTCAAGGGCCGGTGTCCTGCAAGTTTTAGATACCACCCTGGGTCAACACATCTGAATCAAATGGTTAGTTCATTACCAGGCCTCTGGAGAACTTCAAGACATGTTGAGGAGATAATTTAGCCATTTGAATCAGCTGTGTTGGATCAAGGACACATCTAAAACCTGCAGGACACCGGCCCTCGAGGCCTGGAGTTCGATCGTGGTTTAAGCTAACAAATGTTAGAAAACTAAAACGATGAATGTATTTGTTAAAATTCAACATGTACAAACTCATTAAATCTCTGGCATGGTTGTATGCCCGTCATTGGTGTGAAATATCCACCTGCTTCATATTTGAAAGGTGGATATTAAATGTTGGCCGTTTATAAGCTTTATGGCTATATGCATTTGTTAGCCACGACAGCATTAGCTGTTAGCAGTTCACATGCTAAGTCTGTGGAGTGTTTTGTAAAGCAGTGGATTGGCATGGATGCTACCAGAAAAGGGAAATTCAGTGACTTGGTGTATATGTGAGAAGTTTTTGCTATCTCATTTCAAGATCACTTTCAGACTAGCTAACAAATTTTTATGTTTGTCAAGGATGTATTTTGAAGTAAAAGCAAAGCTAAAATTAGGCAAGATGGCCAAATCAAGTGGATCACCAAATACTATGCAGTACGTACCATGTATATAGCCACGAAGCTTGCAAAGTCATCAAAGTGATTTCACTTACTGTGGGTGATTGGACCTCTTGGGAATGTGTGTGGTTGCGTTGATTAAAAACAGCAGCCTCATCTCTCTAATCTTTAATTTTTGAGGAAAACCTCATCAACACTGGCAGCAACCACCCTGTGAGATCACCTATATGCAATATGACAGCCACTCCTTAGTTCGTTGGCCTCTTTGTATTGTTAGTTGTGCACCATATCGCACATTTCCTCTTGAGTGAATGAGTAGCTAACCTTGTTATGCACCATTTCAAAGAACAATGGAGAGTTACACAACTGAGTCTGCAAAAGAGCAAAAACAGGCAGATGAATCTGTCATTGCAGACGCACAAAACCACATAACTTTATTTTTATCCTCAGTCAACATCCGATTCTAATTTCCAGGATGTCAGATTGAAACTGTGGTAGCACACAATTGGAGTCATAAAATAAAAATACAGCATGTGGTTAAGTGTTATAAAATCCTTGAAATTATACAAGTCTCCATTATCTCAACTATTGGAGTGCTGGATCTAGTCCAATGCTAAATAAACAATAATACTCAATATTACCAAAACTATGGTTAACTGTCTTAAAATATTGGAGAGTAACTTTAGTTTATATGACATGAACCTGTTGAGACAGCAGGGGGAGCCATAGCATTATTGTTTGTTCTGTTATGACCATTCTACATGATGTTTTTGAAGTGTTTTGAGGTTTAATTAATTACCTAAGTAGCAATTGTGGTGAATTTTCTCTAGGTCCGAATTTAACATTTAAGATAATTGTGAATTATTAATCAACAGATTGTACCTAAATTAATTTCTTTAACCTGCACTCATAAAATATCTTGATTAACTGCTGCTAGTCAAACACTCACATGCACACTTTCTAAGCTTTTTAACCTGTCAGTTTATTTGACCTACATCTTAATCAGGTGCTGGAAATTAGGCAGAAGTTTCACACATTAACCCGAGCAGGAGGTTAAGTCAATTAAAATCAACAACACATTACTAATCTACAAATCTAGCACGCTGAAGATTCAGAAAACTTTTGCAGAAGTTGGACAAAATCACAGTTAAAAGCCATTTACCATTTAGGTTTATGCACTTTCTCTGAGGAAAGAAAAACTTCTAAGGATACAAAAAAACTGTGACACCTAGAGCTGAACAATGCCAACGAGGAAATGCTCGGGAGGTTTCATAACATTTACTATTACAACATAATCAGTGATGCACCTAGCTAACCAACCTAGCTTTATCCACTCCAAGGACCAAGTTTTTAAAAAATAAAATAAATAAGGGACCAAAATGCCAGACTTGGTATCTCACACACCAGTTGGAAATGTCACGGTAGGTATGAGCTACTTTTTATCTGATATATAAGAATAAGAATAAGAATAACTTTATTTATCCCGAGGGAAATTCTTTTGTCATGTACATGCTCAAAGCAGCAGGAGAGACAGAGGAACAGATAAATAAGATATACAATATATACAATAAGAATAGTAGTATACAGTAATATACAGTAGTAGGATAGTGCAAGACAGTATCAAATAACTCTAACGAAGTAATATAAATGACTGTATCCTGGAGAATAAATAACTTAATTATCAGTGCAGGCGATTCTAGAAAGTGACATAGTATTGTGCAATAGAATAAAGGGAGTAGCAGCGTATGATGGGGGGATGAAACAAATATTCAGTATTCAAGGTACTGTTGGGTAATATTGCACGGTCTGAAAAGGAACAGAATAACATTGGTAATAGTCTCAGGAAAATCACCTACAGAGTGAGGAAGAGTTAAACAGTCTTATTGCCACCGGTACAAAGGATTTACTGTGGCGGTCAGTTCTGCATTTCGGGGCAATGAGTCTTTTGCTGCGTTTGCTCCGATGGTCCATCATGGGGGCGTGCATGGGGTGACAGGGGTTGTCCATGATAGAAAGAAGCTTTTTTAGCATTCTCCTCTCAGACACCTCCTCCAGGTTCTCAAGTCTGACACCCAGGAAGGAACCAGCCTTTCTAATCAGTTTGTTCAGCCTGTTGGCATCAGCTGTCTTCACTCCACTTCCCCAGCACACAGCTGCAAAGAACACGACGCTCTCCAACACCGAGTGATAGAACATGGTCAGCATTTTCCTACCAACACTGAAGGACCTGAGCCGCCTCAGTAGGAAAAGCCGACTCTGCCCTTTTTTGAAGATAGCACTGGTGTTCTTGGTCCAGTCCGGTTTACAGTCCAAGTGTACCCCCAGGTACCGGTAGTCCTCAACGATCTCCACATCAGCCCCTCTGATGGTGACAGGGGTAGGAGGAGGAGCCTGCTTCCTAAAATCCATAATCAGTTCTTTTGTCTTTGTGATGTTAAGTTGTAGGTGGTTAAGCTCACACCACTCGACAAAGCTGTCCACCACACTCCTGTACTCCTCCTCCTGTCCATCCCTGATACAGCCCACAATGGCAGAGTCATCCGAGAATTTCTGCAGATGACATGACTGAGACTTGTGCCTGAAGTCAGATGTGTAGAGGGTGAAGAGGAAGGGTGATAGGAATGAATGGACATTTTCTGTTTCTGTAGCTGTTGCTAACATGTTGGCTGCTTATACAAAATAAATCTGATGTTGGTCACATTACTTAAAAGTTTATTGGAAATGGTTTGCACACAAACTTTCACTTTAGATCAACACATTAACATAAATCTTAGACTTCACCTGCACCACTTTACCCTCTGATGCAAATTTCAGTCAACCAAATATAATTTATTTCAGTTGTGCAATGAACGTATAGTAGACAGAAAATACTGCTTTTTCACTCATTTTCAGTCCAGTACTTGTACCTGATCGTTTTCCGATAAATGTTGTTGTTTGTTACAACACTTAACATTGACCTATGAATGATTCAAGCATAAAAAAACGACCAAATGAGGAAAAAGTGTTGTTTCTACAAGTAACTGACCGCTTAAGAGAGAACCAATATTTAAGTTTTACTATGACGCTGTTGCAGAAACACAACATTTCCATTTCCTTTGTTGAATACATCAAAAATGTCAAAGATAATACAGTTTGACAGACATGAAATAACCTTGTTGTACCAACACACTGATTCCCAAAGAACTATTAGCCAAAACCTTGGCATATCCCAACATGATGTGCAGTGTGTCCTTTGTGGAAACTGGACAAGTGTAAGACAAAAAAGTAAGTGGAAAGCTTAAAAATTATCTTTAGCAGATAAGCAGTGTCTGAAAGTCATGTCCTTGAGAAATGGGGGGAAAAATCCAGCAAAGACCAGACACTGGACCTAAAAGATACATCTGAAGCTTTGATCCATCTACTCCTCACTGAAGCGTCATCAGAAATGCTCTCAGTGGAACGGTGCATATCAAGAAGCAATTCTTCAGGAAAGGAAGTGAAGGGAAAATGCTGAGGTGTGCCAAATTACACAGGAACTGGACTGAAAATCAGTGGCCTTGTAGTAATTCATCTAAATTGAAATTTATTGCTCAGTCGGTCATCAGGATGTATGGAGGATGTCAGCAGAAAGGTACAACAGTGAGTATCTACAGCCATTTGTAAAACATGGTGGAGGCTCTGTCATGGTTTGGGGCTGTGTTTCAGCCAGTAGTGTTGGACATCTTGTAAAAAAAAAATAAAATTTTGATTCACCATGCAGTATGATGGCAATTATCCCAAACACACTGCTAATGCAGCAAAAGCATACTGGATAGAGAAACACACTGTGGGACACGGATAGTCATGGATTGGCTTCATCAGAGCCCGGACTCAACAAGCAGTGTGGGGGGATCATTTTGGACAGAGAGCAGAACAAAAGGCAGAAACATCCAAAGAAGAGCTTTCAATGTCCTTTAAGAAGCCTGGAGAACTATTCCTGAAGACCACTTAAAGAAACAAGACAAGAAAGCTTCCAGGCTGTCTTGAAGAATAAAGGTGGTCATACCGAATATTTACTTTCAAGCTCATTAAAATTATAAACCTTGTTTTGGCCTTATATGCTGTATTTCCATGTGTGCACATTTCAGTAAATCACTGCACTTATTTCAAATTTCCTGGGAAAACATGAAGAAATCAGACTGTTTCAAGACTTTTGCACAGTGTTGTATATATAATAACAGAAAGCCACTCAAGTGGCTGAAGAAACCCAGGGAATCACCAATAACCAATAAAACTTTCTTCTCTACATGTGAACCAACTGATTGATATCCTGCCACACTATCTAATTATTTCACAATGGGAATAAAATTAATTGGCAAAATCAATGCTCACGATATCTAACAAAATGTCATTAATTAAATATTAATACATATTGACAGAAAGTCGTGAGATTGACATGGCAGGTGACTTAAGTGCCTTCTGGTATGAAAGCCAAAGGACATGGCGACCAGCAAAAAATAATAAAATTGAATTTGTTTTAAAGCTATTGTTCAATTTATTTGATTAGTATGTACCCTCATCCTGGACAGATGCTTTGTGACAGCAGCACCTGCTCTGCCAGACAGCCAAAGAAACAATTATTGATTTAATGCTGAATACACCATGAATAGCTTACTAAAAATGGAGACCCACAGCCAATATCCCAGTCCCTTGGCTCCTCACGTACACGTAAAGTAAATCACTAAGGACGCGGTCAACAGGAAGAACACTTCAAAACCTGAGCGCCGAGATAATCAGTGTAAGAGTAAATAGTGGTGATTACAATGCTCACTGCAAACAAAGACAATTGGGGGAGGGGTAGGAACTATTTTACTTTCCTGTTGAACTCAGAATTAAATTAAAAAACAAACAAACAAAAAAAAGTGCAAACATCTGCAACTACAGCTAAGACACCACTGAATATCAAATGATTCTCAAATTTAAAGCAAGGACAGAATAATTAGTGGCATTTACTTCACATGCCATTTCTTAAATTTGTTACATTTACATGTCACGAATTAAACTATATATTAAATATTCATTATCTATCAATAAAATAAGTGTGTATGAAGGTTAATTCACACAGGAAGGCAATAACGTCATCATTGTACACAGTTTTATAACTGTGATCACAGATGATCACAGTCAAAATTTCAACGTATTCACGACTCCTGTACTTCAAACCATGCATTCAAATCATGACCATTAACAAGAGCATCAAAGAAATATTTAAAACCCAATCAGATTAAGTGTTGTTTACGATGCAGATTAGCTGGAAAAGAGCCACTTTATGTCAGAAATAAAGTTTAGGAGTTTAGCATTAACCACACGTAAAAGTTTAAGGAAAAATTAAATAGATGCAGGGATTTAACGGTTATACGATAATTCGGGTAAAAAGCTTGTTCTTGGTTTCACTTGCTTGTCTTAGCTGGGCTCTTCTGCTGAATCGTCTCTAAACGTATTGATGCTATGAGAAGCACAAGAAAGCACATGATCAACATAACTGTAATTGCATAGATGGTATTTATAATTTATAGTATATTTGTACCATCACTGCAAACACTGTCATTATAGAGCTCCTAATAGCACATTTTCATTTTGCCACAGTTTGTTAACCTTGTAAACCATTACAGCTTTGCTGCTTTCTTACACGTTGAAAGTGAATGCTTAGACAGAAACATGGATACGTTAACTTTTCCAACTATATCTTTATAACCCTGGAAGCCTGAGCTGAACTGGCAACTTAAACTTTAAATTCACTGGATATTCAATTCTTTCAATTATATCATAATTTTTCTGTTATTTATTATTGAGTATTTATTCTTAATTGCACAATCCAAGTCAAACACTTAGCAACAGCCAATTTAGTACGGCCTAGGTTCTTTTTATTCTTCTTATTTTATTTATTCTACATGCTCCTGTGTAAAAGACTGATTCATGGAACAAAATGCACAATGACAGTAACAAATCTATCTATTAGCAAAAGCAAGAGCAGATATTCTTTAGTACTTTGTAATCTGATGCAATTGTGCAGAACACTGCTTGTTAAACACCACACGTGTTTCTTCCAACATGTTGGTGAAGAATGAAATCTCTTGCAATCATTGAGATAACACTTTTCTCCAGTCTTTGCCAAACATACCTGGAAACACCCACACGTGCTTGAAATCAGTTATACAACAGGCAGCCTGAGCCTTAGAAGCTCAACTCCTTTGTAAGAACTCTGCAAACTTTGAGATAAAGAGAGTGGGAGGAAGAGGAAGATAAGGGGAATAGGAGGGAGAACATCAGAACCAAGAACAAACCTTGGTCCGGTCCTCTTTTTCAAGCAATGAAAGGCATGCAAGTACATCAATGTGATTTCAGTCCACTCGACAGAAGAGCAAGGTGATATCTTCCCCGTTGCCAAGCCACGGATGGCACTGCTCGTGATGTGGACGATGTGATGTGTGGAGCATAACAAAGGACAGGATCAAACAGTACTTTTTTTGTTTACCTTACATTTTTCATTTTTCTGTATTTATTTTGTTTCAGTAAGTTTATATATAACCCTATAAGAACAACCAATACAATTGTTAAACTTTTCTGTTTCTGTGTTCACAAATGTGAGCAGCAGATACAGTTATTGCCCCTCTAAAGGTTTAATTGTTTGAAAAGTAATTGCTAGGTTAGACTGCAAAGTTTCATTTTGACATAGAAGATTGGTGTTTATCTTCAAGCCTTGTGTCTTATCAGTGTGTACATTTTTAACACAACAAGCCAAATTCATTAAAAAAGTGTGGCAGGGACCACAAATTAAAAAAATGTAAAATAAAAATAAATAAATGACTACAAACATCTGTTTTTTTAATTGCTTATGATAAAATGCTTACTGTTTTAATTATTTATTCATATTGTGAGAGAATAATCCAATTAGCTAATTAATTAATTAATTAAACATGTCAAGACTTTGCTACATTTCAGTAAAATGTGTCAATAAATACGCCATTAAAGTCTGTGCAGCCTGGCATCAGCGTGAGCAGGAAAATAAATTATTAGGATGAACGATCAGAAAAACATGAGATTTTGAGAGTGGGGGAGGTTTTTTGGTTTTCAGCTTTTTTGTCACAATAATATATTGTTGTTTCATTCTAGTGTCGAGGAAGCTTATTCTGATATTTGAGAAGCTTTTGTGGTAACTTAAGGGTGGGAGCCGAACCAAGAATTCAAATAAACTTCAAACAATGTTAATAAAGAAAAAATCAGAAAAGCTAAAAATCAATTCATGTTATGCAGATATTGTAAGAGAGCTGTACTGGTGGCGTTGCAACAGAAATCAAAATTGAGAAGAAGTTCATTATTACAGCGCGTATTTGTCAGTTATTTTTCAGACTGCAAAAATGTAGATAACACCAGTATATTGCGGATGGCAGATTGGATCCTGCAGTATTTTAAGACATATACATGTATGTCACGAAGCCATGAGTACAGTTTCACAGGTGTGTTAATGATACCCCCCTTTGTTGCTCTATTTGATGTTAGAAGTTAACTACTTTAAAGTTTAAGCCCTTTAAAACATTTAAAAAGTCCTTTTAATCATCCATTATTATGTGTGGTCAAAATGCCCAAAATAAACATAAAATACACACTTCACATTTGAACAGCTAATTATCAGTCCATTCCCTTAAATTGTGCAACTTTAGACATTTGTTGATTTACAATCAGTACAAACCCCATCTTCGTCTTTCTGTGTCTCTCTGGCTTTGGAGCATCTTGCGGTCACGCTGGAAAGCGGGTAACACTTAAACACAGACATAAAAGCCATCCTGTAGTTGTTGTTCATCCAGCCGTACAGGATGGGGTTGACGAATGTTGAGCACATCGCTATGATATGGAACACAGTGAAAAGCAGCTTGAAGTCCTTCATGTACGGCACGCTGCTGTCGATGTCAACGGCCAACTGGAAGGCGTGGAAAGGCAACCAGCTGACGGCAAAGACCACCACCATGGTCAGGAGCATCTTGGTGGTCTTCTTCCTTCGCTGATTACGGTCATTTCGATCGTTTCGATGAGCCATGTGATTCTTCAGTTTATTCCAGATGCGAATGTAAGCGACAGAGTTGATTATTAAAGGCAAACAGTACTGAACCAGAAGCATCGATATACTGTAGATGGCTCCATTCATGCTGCTTCCCGGCCACTTCTCCGCACACACGTGAAGAGTATCGGCCGGTGACAGATCAAGCATCTCGTACTCCCTGAAAATGGCAAGGGGACTAGCCAACAGGGCACTGACGGCCCACGTGATGACGATAACAACAGCACACATGTCTTTGGACATCTTAGTCTCCATGTGGTAGACAATGTTCCTGTGGCGGTCCAGAGCAATGATATTCAGAGTGATGGTGGACACGTGCACAGCCATGCCTTGAGCACAGGGTAGCATGAAGCACAACACCTGACCAAACATCCATTTGCCATAGAGGGTGTTGACAAGGGTGAAAGGTAAGCACAGCGTGTTTACGAGCAAGTCAGCAACAGCCAAGTTTACGATAAAGAAATTGGTCACAGTCCGCAGATTTTTGAACTTGTAGACGACATATATCACCAAGGAGTTCCCAGTGACTCCAAACAAGATGATTGTGCTGTAAGCAAGGATGAGGATAACTTGAACTGCAACCAGCCTTGTGCTGTCATCCTCCATGAGAAAGTTCTCACCATACACTGTGTACGCGGTTGAGCAGCAGTTAGAAGGTTGAAGCTGATAATCTTCTACTTGAGTCATGTTTAATTGTTCTGCTGTGTTCATGACTAAAAGAACCAGAGTCAATCTGTGGAACAAAAAGTAGATATGGACATTAGTTGTGGCTCATGTAATAGTCTATTAACTATTAGCCAGTAGTTTATATTGTGTGCTCTATTAGTAGTATTAGTATTAAGTCTGCATTAGTCAAAATCACAAGTAAGCTCTGTAAAATGCAAATCTACACGTGAGAAGTCACTGAGGGACAGCCCTCATTTTAATTAATTCATACATTGAAAGTTTTTTTTATGTGGTTTAACTTTGAAAAGTCCACCATTTATGTTAAATATCAGCCAGTTACCAAAAACCTCACAGTTACACCGGAGTTTTGACAGAACACTTGCTGGTGGCACATAGGTTTGCTTGGGGTGATTGCAGATATTGACTCTGAAGGCTTGGCTTCTATCCAAGAGCACAATGCGCTTCTGATGGGGTGGATTTCCTTTTAAGAGGTCTTGGAATACAATGAACGCAGGAACCAGAGCCACATACTGTAACGAGCAATGCCGCAATTATCTTTCAGTGCGGCAAACACAAATCTGTCATGCCCTATAGGAGTGCAGCCTTATTTCTTGGATGCACCGCGCTTTTGTGGGTGGCTTGTAAAAACTTGCAAATGCAACAGTTATTAAGTCATGTGGCAATTTGTGATGGCTATTTATCAAGAAAAAACACGTGACAGTTTGAGTATAAATGAGACAGCTACTCTGATCAAGATCCACTCACCTCAATCTGCAGAGTGAGATTGTTAGATTCCGCTCATTGTTTGTGCCGCTAGTAAAGTTTTGGTGCTTTTCTTCTCGTTCCTGTCATGTCCAGATGAGCAAACCCATTTAAACACCAGCGGGGGGGAAGAAAAAGTGTCCTTATTCTGAGAAACAGCAGCAACAAAGCGCGCAACAGTTTGCCAGTGCGCACTGCGGTCCGTTTGGCGTCGAGGGTTCATTAACTGCTCTGTGAGACTGAGAGATACAGAAAAACGAGGCGGGTTAAGTAACAGAGAAGAAACGAGAACGCGGTCTTTTGGGGGTCATCATCCTGTGAGAGTACAAAATGTAATAAATGTGGACAACAATAGGAAAACCTAAAAGTGCAGATGCGTAGCGTGCTTTATATGGAGCATTTGAGCAATAGCAAAGTGTAAAGACTGTGAGAAGATGAGACTATAAAGTCAATTATAAAAATGTTTTATGTAGAAAATAAAAAAAATAAGCTTGGCGACAACGTGCTTGCAGCATCCGCTGATGAAGTCTGGGTGTGCCTCTGCAGACTGTTACGCAGCACCGGTAGCAGCTTTTTCTTTTATCTTTTGGGGGTTTTCATAATTAGTATCTGCAGTTTAATAACTGCGCCTAGACTAAACACTATTTTATGGTATTAAAAACTCTAAACAGATTCCTCCAAATGCGTCAAGGTGCAGCTTGGACGTGACTCCAACATGTCCTCGAAATGCTCTACTTGCAACAACAAAATTTACCCTGACTTAAAATCAAGTCACAAGCTAGAGCATATTTAGCGTCTTCTCAACTTTGTAAGCAGTGAGTCAAATGTGATATAAATTTACCACCCACGCGTTAATTATCTCTGAACACTTACGAGCTGAGGGACACGAGGGCTGGAGCCAGCTATTCCAGTACAGTCTGTCAGTCAGGTTCAATCATACAGTACAAACAAGGCAAGCTTTCAAATCACCAGTCCACCTATAGTGTATGTAATTAAAGTTGTATGTAATTGATGTTGTTTTCTTTTTGATTGTTTATTAGTATGTTTGCATTGTTAAATTACGCTGTTACATGAAACAATATCAGTTTCAGTTATATCAGCGTCCGTGAGTCTCCCATCGTTTTATTAACTGCGCTTTTTTTCACTGATGCCATCAATCAGCATCCTCTGAAACCTCTTTTTTCCCACAAACTCATCATTAGAGACCTCACTTTTTATATTCTGGTGAATAACAGCGCAGGTTCCAGCTTAAGGTCTAGTTCAGTGAAGCAGGTCCATTTCAAATTGTTAAGCCTGCGGCTTATAATTGCAATCATTTGATTACCGCTGTTATAAACCAAGACACCATGTGGCCATTAGGAACTGAGTTACTGTCGAACTGCCTCCTTGGCAAACGCCCACCAAACTTTGCCCATAGAGCTACAACACAGATGGTGAAATAATGAGGAAAGAAAAACAGGAAACCCCGAATAAATGGGCAAGGCGTTTCAGGAAGATTGCAGCAGGTTGAGCCGAGTGTAAATGATCTTCTTTAATATGGTAGCAGGAAATGATTCATTTGTCATTGCAGAAGCCTCAAACTGTGATTTAAGGCTTCAGCTCCTGGTCAAGGAAAAAAAGAACATTTCTGCATTAGTAAGAGGTCCACATAGATTATATATGTATATGTCTGTGTGTGTGTGTGTGTGTGTGTGTGTGTGTGTGTGTGTGTGTGTGTGTGTGTGTGTGTGTGTGTGTGTACTCTATGTCCCTGGAATAAGAATTAAATGTTTTTTTCTAATAGTTTCATTCTTAAATTGTATCTGTTTCACTAAATAGCTGGTGCAGGGATAAATATGTAAATGAATCAGAATTTATTTGAATCTTATTTCATCTTTTATTCATCCTATTTAGCCTCTTAATCTCACAGGCTGCAGCCTCCTGTGACCCTGACTTGGAGAAGCAATTAATAGAATGGATGCATGGGTGCATGGATAACCTTTTTCTTTTTTTTACAGTACAGTTTTGTTATTCATTGTCTCAGCTCACATCTTAGAAATTAGACTTATTTGATGCACTCAACAGGCAGCGAGCAGGTAATTGAACATGACAGCATTTACATAGACAGCATTGAATCGTGCACTGGAGACATCAAAAACAACTGAAGCAAACCTAAACACCTGCAGAATTTTGCTTGCCGTGTGTCTGTAGAGGATGACACGACATATATCATTCTGAACAACAAAGTGTTTGATATGATAAAATACACAGTTGCAAAGAAACCAAATGTTAACCAAATAAAGACAGTGATAAACCAAATGCTGCTTGGTCAGTGCTGCAGAACCTGATGCCATATTAAGATCCAAAGACCAGATGTCAGTTTGTACTTAAAGTGATTATGCAGGGGACTGTATGCCTTTTCCCCTGTGGAACATGGTCCTGCGCCCTGCTGGACCCTTCTGCCCCTCCTTGGGATGAGGTTGCTTGTTGGTTCTGGGGTGCATGGCTGGATGTTCTGGTGTGGACTTTGGCCCGCTCCCTTGGAGGCTGGGCGTGGCTTGGACCTCCTCTTTGTCAGCAGGCTCTAGCAGGTGCGGGATAGTTCTAGGGTGCCTGGGACCCTCAACTCTTCTCTTCTCAGCTCGCACCAGGGTGGCCAGCCTCTGGCAGGGTTGACTGCCCATTGCCTCTGAGACTCTCACCCTTTGGTCGTGGGCACCCCATCCGAGGCCTCAATCCTTCTCCTGCTGGGATGGGTGTGCGGTTGTCGCCGAGATTTGTGGCCACAGGTCTAAGGTACTCTTGGGGGCTGCAGATAGCGCGGTTGTCCCTCTCTGGTTCCATCTCTGTCTGCTTCTGGCTCATGGGAGGCATTATTGTGGCTTCCCACCCTCATTAGCAATTACATTTGTGACAAAGACACAGGCATTGTAACACACTCCCTCTCTGACACACTCATTAACACTACAAGAAAATTGTTGATTTATGTATCTGTGTATTTTTCATTTTTGTGTTCCAGGTGCTGCATGTTTGTGTTTTTCTTAAAGGAGCAGCAGTTGGCGATACATTATGCATTTCCATTTGTACTCTATTCTTTTATTATATTTGCCCCATATTTCCCCACCCTCCGCTTCCTATGAGTTCTAGGCGCTCATACTGTACCACATATAATGTAATAACTGAAATACTCAGAAATAGAAATAAATAAATCAACAGATAAAAGATTCACATGAACAAGAGGAGCCTATAGAGACTCTATATAGCTGTTCTTGGAAAAGCAAACTGAGTTTAGCACCACAGTGCATTCAGATCACAATTCTGACTGTAAAAGATGACAGATAGAGCAACGTCTCTTTTTCAATGGAAGCTGATGTTAACCGATTAAAGACAGTGATAAACCAAATGTTGCTTGGTCAGTGCTGCAGAACCTGATATCATATTAAGATCCAAAGACCAGATGTCAGTTTGTAGTTAAAGTGATTATGCAGGGGACTTTTTGTTGTATGCTGTTAAACGTGTTACCTTGAGTCAGTACTAATCAAGTTAAAACTGAAACATGTAGCCAAATCCACATCAGTTTTGTCTCACATGGTCAATTCTTTGTGGATGTCCAAATGAAATGTAAACCTCTGACATGATTATTATTTGTACTTTAAATATTATTTTTACTTTATTTTGAAGAGAGATGACACAAAAACAGGAAGAATGGCATGGAAAATGCTACACTAAAGTTTGCAAGTGTTTTTGTTATCAGTGAAACTGAGTTCCTACTTAAAGCCAGCTTGCTTGGTGTGTTTACGTCAGTGTATCTCAAAAGTCTGTCATGAATCTAGATGAGGTGATCATGAGTCTCTTCATTCATGGCTGCTGCACATTTTCATTGTGCACAACAAGACACATGCAGGGCTTCCAGTGTAGTCAATTAAAATTAGCATTGCCACACTGCTCTCCCACAGCCAGGGCTAATAGCCGCGCTGCCTTCTGGTTGACTAATTTTCTGCCTCAGTATTTATCATAATTACTGCAGTTGCTGCTGTGTCATATTTACTCCTAGTAACTAATAAAGCTGTAGAAAACAACTCTTGGGCCTCTGTTCTGACCTTCAGATCAGACCAGTTCAGCATGTAATTATCATTAGTCAATCAAATAGAATATGCAAGCAACAAAAATAAACAAATAAATGAATAAATAAGGGAGAACAGGAACAGGAAGATATTGTAGCCAACAATAATAAATTCATAGAACTCAATCAAAAGATAGCATTTATGGACAGTGTGTTCAAAACGCTTGTTGAACATGCTGAAAAAATAATGTTGTCCCTGCGGGACATGAGCTAAAAAGCTCAGTAAAAGCCATGAAATGGATCTGAGGAACATGCCGTTCAGAGCAAATAACAGTGTTGTATATAGTGACACTATTTTAACATCATTGCAGGCTGATACAGTCGTTTTGGTAGTTTGTTTTACTTACAAAAGCTTCCAGATTTGACATCAGAGTAGTTCTTGGACTTTATTTGCATGTAAACGTGGGCGTCATTTGCATACAGTCAGGTCCATAAATATTGGGACATCGACACAATTCTAACATTTTTGGCTCCATACACCACCACAATGGATTCCAAATGAAACGAACAAGACGTGCTTTAACTGCAGACTGTCAGCTTTTATTTGAGGGTATTTACATCCAAATCAGGTGAACGGTGTAGGAATTACAACAGTTTGCAAATGTGCCTCCCACTTCTTGAGGGACCAAAAGTAATGGGACAGAATAAGAACCATAAATCAAACATTCATTTTTTAATACTTGGTTGCAAATCCTTTACAGTCAATCACAGCCTGAAGTCTGGAACACATAGACATCACCAGACGCCGGGTTTCATCCCTGGTGATGCTCTGCCAGGCCTCTACTGCAACAGTCTTCAGTTCCTGCTTGTTCTTGGGGCATTTTCCCTTCAGTTTTGTCTTCAGCAAGTGAAATACATGCTCAATCGGATTCAGGTCAGGTGATTGACTTGGCCATTGCAAAACAGTCCACTTCTTTCCCTTCAAAAACTCTTTGGTTGCTTTTGCAGTATGCTTTGGGTCGTTGTCCACCTGCACTGTGAAGCGCCGTCCAATGAGTTTTGAAGCATTTGTCTGAATATGAGCAGATAATATTGCACGAAACACTTCAGAATTCATTGTGCTGCTTTTGTCAGCAGTCACATCATCAATAAATACAAGAGAACCAGTTCCACTGGCAGCCATACATGCCCACGCCATGACACTTCCACCACAATGCTTCACTGATGAGGTGGTATGCTTAGGATCATGAGCAGTTCCTTTCCTTCTCCATACTCTTCTCTTCCCATCACTCTGGTACAAGTTGATGTTGGTCTCATCTGTCCATAGGATGTTGTTCCAGAACTGCGATGGCTTTTTCAGATGTCGTTTGGCAAACTCTAATCTGGCCTGCCTGTTTTTGGGGCTCACCAAAGGTTTACATCTTGTGGTGAACCCTCTGTATTCACACTGGTGGAGTCTTCTCTTGATTGTTGACTCTGACACACATACACCTGCCTCCTAGAGAGTGTTCTTGATCTGGCCAACTGTTGTGAAGGGTGTTTTCTTCACCAGGGAAAGGATTCTTTGGTCATCCACCACAGTTGTGTCCCGTGGTCTTCCTAGTCTTTTGGTGTTGCTGAGCTCACCAGTGCGTTCCTTCTTTTTGGGAATGTTCTAAACAGTTGTTTTGGCCACGCCTGATGTTTTTGCAATCTCTCTGATGGGTTTGTTTTGTTTTTTCAGCCTAATGATGGCTTGCTTCACTGGTAGTGACAGCTCTTTGGATCTCATCCTGGCAGTTGACAGCAACAGGTTCAAAAAGCAAACAGCACACTTGAAATGAACTCTGGACCTTTTATTTGTTCATTGTAATTGGGGTAATGAGGGAATAACACACACCTGGCCATGGAACAGCTGAGAAGCCAATTGTCCCATTACTTTTGGTCCCTTAAGAAGTGCGAGGCACATATACAAACTGTCATAATTCCTATACTGTTCACCTGATTTGGATGTAAAAACCCTCAAATAAAAGCTGACAGTCTGCAGTTAAAGCATGTCTTGTTCGTTTCATTTGGAATCCATTGTGGTGGTGTATAGAGCCAAAAATGTTAGAATTGTGTCGATGTCCCAATATTTATGGACCTGACTGTAATTGGTGACTCTAAACTGAGGTGTGAGTGTGACTGGTTGTCTGTCTCTCTGTGTTAGTCCTGCATCAGACTGGTGACCTGTCCAGGGTGTACCCTGCCTCTCACCTATGATAACTCCAGCAAACCTGATAAGGATAAGCGGAAGAGAAAGGATGAATGGGTGCAATTTTACAAACAGTGTTTATAAATGTATTTAAACTCTATCAAAATCCTTTTGTAATGACACCAAAGTTTAACATGGTTCTCTTCAGGACACTGACTGTACCACCACAACATGATTTGGAAAATAACTAATCTATGAACATAATTTCTGTGACAGAGATTTGTAATTGTGGTATAGGAAGTTACTACTACTTATCAGAAGGTTTATGGTTTGATCCGTGGTTCTTTCAAGCCTCATGTGGTGCACGTAGTGTTTTATTGGGGTGTGGAATGAGCTTTTGGATGGATAAAAAATTTGTAGAATAAAAGCACTATACAAATGTGCGTGAAATGGTAAAAGTGGTTTGTGGTGCAAAAGTGCTTCAGGTGTTTGATAAGACTGGAAAATGCTTCAAAATACAGTAGCCAATAAAATGATAAGTGGGGTGAATATGGCAAGAAATATGCTTTTCTGGAGAGTGGATGTGCACTGAAGGATGGAATTGAACAGCAGTGCATCCTGATGCGCTGACGTGCTTGAAATTACAGTGACGCACATCGTCACTCCATCAGTGTGAGGCTATAAAACATTTGCTGCACAAACTGCTTGAGTGAGTTTACCTAAACTCTCTTTCTTACAGATTTAAACAGACCAAACGCAGCTACTGTAAATGAGCCAAAACTGAAATTTCTATCTTTGTTTATATAAAAATCTCATCTTTCAAGTGTTTTTCAAAGTTAATTTATACAATATAATAAGCAAGGTAGGTTTGCGGTTAGCCAAATTTATATTTTTCTAGCGATTAGTTTTTAATAACAATAGCCACATTTTTGGTAATGGTAACTGAATGGTCAAACATGTCATTGGTCAGCTGCAATGCTGATCCTGGATCAACTTTATTATGATGATATAGGAACAACAACATGAGCATGGGGATATCAGTTTGTGCGTACTCACATACAGTCAGGTCCATAAATATTGGGACATCGACACAATTCTAACATTTTTGGCTCTATACACAACCACAATGGATCCCAAATGAAACGAACAAGACATGCTTTAACTGCAGAGTGTCAGCTTTTATTTGAGGGTATTTACATCCAAATCAGGTGAACAGTATAGGAATTATGACAGTTTGTATATGTGCCTCGCACTTCTTAAGGGACCAAAAGTAATGGGACAATTGGCTTCTCAGCTGTTCCATGGCCAGCTGTGTGTTATTCCCTCATTACCCCAATTACAATGAACAAATAAAAGGTCCAGAGTTCATTTCAAGTGTGCTGTTTGCTTTTTGAACCTGTTGCTGTCAACTGCCAGGATGAGATCCAAAGAGCTGTCACTACCAGTGAAGCAAGCCATCATTAGGCTGAAAAAACAAAACAAACCCATCAGAGAGATTGCAAAAACATCAGGCGTGGCCAAAACAACTGTTTAGAACATTCCCAAAAAGAAGGAACGCACTGGTGAGCTCAGCAACACCAAAAGACTAGGAAGACCACGGGACACAACTGTGGTGGATGACCAAAGAATCCTTTCCCTGGTGAAGAAAACACCCTTCACAACAGTTGGCCAGATCAAGAACACTCTCTAGGAGGCAGGTGTATGTGTGTCAGAGTCAACAATCAAGAGAAGACTCCACCAGTGTGAATACAGAGGGTTCACCACAAGATGTAAACCTTTGGTGAGCCCCAAAAACAGGCAGGCCAGATTAGAGTTTGCCAAACGACATCTGAAAAAGCCGTCGCAGTTCTGGAACAACATCCTATGGACAGATGAGACCAACATCAACTTGTACCAGAGTGATGGGAAGAGAAGAGTATGGAGAAGGAAAGGAACTGCTCATGATCCTAAGCATACCACCTCATCAGTGAAGCATTGTGGTGGAAGTGTCATGGCGTGGGCATGTATGGCTGCCAGTGGAACTGGTTCTCTTGTATTTATTGATGATGTGACTGCTGACAAAAGCAGCACAATGAATTCTGAAGTGTTTCGTGCAATATTATCTGCTCATATTCAGACAAATGCTTCAAAACTCATTGGACGGCGCTTCACAGTGCAGGTGGACAACGACCCAAAGCATACTGCAAAAGCAACCAAAGAGTTTTTGAAGGGAAAGAAGTGGACTGTTTTGCAATGGCCAAGTCAATCACCTGACCTGAATCCGATTGAGCATGTATTTCACTTGCTGAAGACAAAACTGAAGGGAAAATGCCCCAAGAACAAGCAGGAACTGAAGACTGTTGCAGTAGAGGCCTGGCAGAGCATCACCAGGGATGAAACCCGGCGTCTGGTGATGTCTATGTGTTCCAGACTTCAGGCTGTGATTGACTGTAAAGGATTTGCAACCAAGTATTAAAAAATGAATGTTTGATTTATGGTTCTTATTCTGTCCCATTACTTTTGGTCCCTCAAGAAGTGGGAGGCACATTTGCAAACTGTTGTAATTCCTACACCGTTCACCTGATTTGGATGTAAATACCCTCAAATAAAAGCTGACAGTCTGCAGTTAAAGCACGTCTTGTTCGTTTCATTTGGAATCCATTGTGGTGGTGTATAGAGCCAAAAATGTTAGAATTGTGTCGATGTCCCAATATTTATGGACCTGACTGTAACACAACCTCATTAACTGCATGTCTGTGGACTGTTGGAGGAAGCTGGAGTACCTGGAGAGAACCCATGCAAACTCCACACAGAAACAAGGTTGGAGTCAAACTCAGGACCTTCTTGCTGTGAGGGAACAGCACTGACCACCGCACCACCACGCATTTAATATCTTTAGATTTCTGATGTAGATAATTTAAAATGTTCTCAGTTCTTAAGAAGAAAGCGAAATTCACTTTTTACCCCTCAGCTGTAAAAGGCTGATGGGTTATTGTCATCACCCCGCCAGGCGGGCAGGTGGTCGGCGTGGACACCCAAGATTGTGAATGAATAACTGGAGAAGGAGGTGATGCGGGGTTTTGAAATTGACACCATAGGTGCATCTACTGAAAACCTTGGACAAATTCGAATATCAGTGAACCTTGATCCCGAGGTCGAAGTCAAAGGTCACATTTTCTGAATACCTTGAGAATGCAATAACTGAACATGGAAGTCACCTACACTGTAAAAAGAACCAACTTAATTGAATTGTTTCAATTGGTAACACCTAATTTAATTAAGTTCTTTGAAATGAAGTTAATACATTAGATAAATCAGTTGTGTTATCTAATGTATTAACTTCATTTCAAAGAACTTAATTAAATTAGGTGTTACCAATTGAAACAATTCAATTAAGTTGGTTCACCCATTTTCTTTTTACAGTGTATGATAAAATTTATACCACGTGTGCATCCACTAAGAAGCTGAGGCGTGGCACGGGCAGCTACCACTATTTTTATTTTTATTTACATAGCACCAATTCACAACAACTGTTGCCTCATGGCACTTGAGGCAACGGATGTGTAAAGGATGTGAACAATCCCCAATCAGCAACATTTAGCGACAGTGGCAACAATGAACTCCCCTTTAACAGGAAGAGACCTGCAGTGGAAGCAGACTCTGATTTTTATGGGAAAAAAGTTGTACAGAGTATACATAAACATGCAAAATATATTTTGTGACAGAACTAGGAAATGTTTGAGTGCCCTGGAAATATTTTAAAAGGACAATTCCAGACATTTAGTTGAGTAACTATTTGCTTTTCAGTCATATAGCCACTAATGTTAATATTTGGACCACGTTTGACAGTTAGGATAGGGAAAACTGGTGATAGCAACAATAAAGCTCAAGGCACCTACAGCTCAATGTCTCAACTGTAAAAAAGTCATTCAAATATTATCAGTTTATGTGTATTTAAATTTTTAAAAAATGATTATAATGAAAGTCTTTGAATATATAAGAGTGTTTATGCACAGAGGTACTCCTTTAGCTTTTGGGCTCTTAAAATAGATTCAGCCCACTTTCTTCTCATAGACACAGACCTTTTTTTTTCTTAAAGCTGCCATGTGAAATATGTCTCGAGGTATTTAATAGAAGCTGAATAAGGGAGACATCTGACACCGTGTGAGATTATAGAAATGAAAATTAGATTTCTCTTAGTGAATCCAACTTAGCCCTGGAAATCGTCAATTTTAGAGGCGACAAAACCCAGTTACACTTCCATCTCAGCAGGGTCTGTGCACCTGCACTCCTTTTATTAGAACCTGTGGGGTTCAGCCCATTACATCAACCTATCTTAAATCAATATGTAGTGCTTCTCTGCGGGATTAGTGCCTAAGTGTAATGGTAAGGCAATTATCCTTCTTTAACTCTGGTCTTGGTCTGCCTGTGTTACTCAGACAAAAGACAGACATACACTTACACCTATAGAATGACTCATTAAATAACTCCTATAAACTCATTTAATGAGTCGTTAAATGTTGATGTCCAGATGGAAACATCAAGAGTTGGATCTTGGACTTAGTTTGACTTATGCGAGAAGACTTTATATGTGGTTGTGCAGTTTTTTTTCATGCCCCACATACATTTCTATGTCATTTTAAGTGTTAGAGTGCTTGTATTGCTTTTCTCTGCTCCACTATTGTTGTTGAATGTGTTTGTATGTGAAAAAAATGAATAAAGTTCACTTGACTTCACATATCAGTGTTTTTATCATTTATTCTTATTTTTAACAATAAAAAAACAGCGACCACAATGAATTTTAATTTGATAAAGGCAGGAGAGATGTACCCATTCACGCTCACATGTGTTGGTTCCTCACCCCACCAGTGGGGACTGCCCACGATCTTAATCTTAATTCATGATCTACTTAATAGGTTGTCACAGAGGCGGGCGCAGTTATAGTTATTAGAGCACTCTGGCCAGGCTGAACATTCAGAGTCTTTGCATCTGAAGCTGTGAAATTCTGATAAGTGTCTCATCTTGTGTTTACGTCATGACAAATATAAATATATATTTTATAAAATATAAAGGTGTTTCTCTTTACTTCTTTTTTCAAAACCTTTTTCTCACATTGAGTTTTGATACTTCTGCAAAGGAACCCCTGAATGTATTAGTCAGTTTAGGTCAGTTTGAAATCTGTTATTTCTGTTTCAAAGACCTGCACATATCTAAAAGCTTTGCAGGCAAAGACAGATGTGTCAAAAAAAATCACAATAAAGATTTGTAGATGCTGAGGTTGTTTTTTTTATCATTACTGTTGTTGAACCGCTATGTGTCTGTGTGCTCACTTGTCCAGAAGAGTTATTCATTTACAACTGTGGTTCTTGAAATAATCCTTATGGATCACCAGTGAATATCCCCATATACTGAATATTTGCAGAGAATTTATTAAGATGATTTCAGAACATTGTACTGCATATATCACTTTCCTTGTTACTGTTGAAATGGGAGAAGCTTAACAACAGTCTCAGCAGTAAGCAGCAAAAACATTTAATTCTGAGCATTGTTGTCTCCGCCTATTTTTCCCTGACAAGGCGCTGTCAAAAACGATTGAAATAGCAGCAGATAATATGTAATGATATGATCTATGAGCCATTAAAGTAATGCAACATGAAGGGTTGGAAATTCAAATTGTTTAACAGAATGACAAAAACTAATTGCAATAGAAGGAACTTATTGCACTTTTGTCCACATGGTACAAACAGTAATTTATTCTACAAGATACAAAAGTAACAGGTTGTGTCATTTCTGTGAGTCACAATACAATTTGCATACACCATCACACTGACATATATTGTATTCGTCTTCTTCTTCTTCATCTTTCTCCCTTTAGGCGTCACCACAGTAGATCACCTGCCTCCATCTCACCCGATCCTTAGCGGCCTTTTCTGTCACACCAACCCGCTGCGTGTCCTGCTTCAATACATGCACGAACCTCCTCTTTTTCCTTTCTCTTTTCCTGCTGCTTGGGGGGGAAATGTCCATCATAATCACATGTCCAAACCATCTCAACTTTTCCTTTCTCACTGTGAAACCTGAGCTGTCCCTCTGATATATAATCTTCACTCCCAATTAAAATTTTAACATTTTGAACTTTGCCACCTCCTCAGCTTCCTGTCTTCTTGTCAGTGCCACCGTCTCCAAATTATACATCACAGCACGTCTCACAACCATCTTATAAACCCTCTCTTTCCCTCTTGCTGCTGTCCTTCAGTCACAAATCACCCCTGAGACTCAGCTCCACCCACTCCACCTTGCCTGCACTCTCGTCTTCACCTCTCCTGTGCACTGTCCGTCCCTTTTAATGGTTGACCCCAGGTATTTAAACTCGTCTACCTTCAATGTCTCTACTCATTACACCTTCAGTTATCCACCTGTCTCTCTCTCATTAGGATACATGTATTCTGTCTTCTACTGAATTTCATTCCTCTTCAGAGCACACCTCCATCCTTTCAGGCTCTCTTCCAGCCACTCCCTCACTGAAGATCACAATGTCATCTGAAGACATGCCTGACCTCATCTGCTAACCTGTCCATCACCACTGCAACCAAGAACGGGCTCAGAGCTGATCCCTGATGTAATCCCACCCCCACCTTGAACCCATCTATCACACTTACTGCACAGCTCATCCCTGTACTCTGGCATATATCTAGGTCATTATTTAATTTAAATGTCTTTGAGCTTTATTCAAAGTTTTGCACCTGAGTCATAATACATTTGTGCTAAATAAATCTGCTAAACTACAGTAATATCACAGCTTACTTAACAGTTCAGAAAACTACAAGAAAAAAGAAAGAAATTAAAACAGCCATATATAAGAAGTTGAAACAACAACCTAGAAACCTTGTTTCCCAGTGTTTTCAGTAACAGCAAAAACTGGATCAGAGTCTTTTCTCTCAGCTCGGTCTCTCCAGAGGTCATTAGGCAGCCATCCAGATGGTGAACGAGACGAGCAGGACGAGTAAAAACGTCAGCGGCGTCACGCAGCCTACATACAGCACGGTGGACATGCCACACAGTGCAGTCAAAAAGGCGCTCAGTCTGCTGAACACGATCTTCCGTATCGTAGTGCAGAACTGGGGGGAAAAATGTCAACATTAGGCTGTGATACATGACAAAGTGTGTGAGATAAATTTAGAAAAGTAGAAGATGTTTGTTCTGAAAAGGAAAAGTCTTGATGACAGCAATGTGGACACAAAGTAGCACTAGATGGAGCTGCTCGCCTCAGAAAATAGTTAAGTTCAAAATAACAAATGCAGGAAAACTTAACAACCCCCCCCCCCCACACACACACACACACACCCCAAAAAATAAATAAATAAATATAACCTTTAAAAAGCAAGTCTTTGTTTCAATATAAATCCCTAAAAAACCATTAATAAACCATTTTTTACACACTGTTTAGAGAGGAAATTGTAAAAAGTTAGAATTTAGACAGTCTGTAAAATCCACCCTATTTGAGGAAAAGTCTAAATTAATGTTTTTCCTATCTAAAGTAACACCTATGTAAAAATATATATATAAAATGTCTGATACTATATACATATATGGTCCTGGCTGCTGCAATAGATACCAGGAGACTTCTTTCTAATATAGTTTTCAAAATAAAGTGAATAGCAAAATCTACTGTCTTCTATAGGTCTTTTTTAAAAATGCTTTGCAAAATTCAATCAAACAAATATTTAGTAGCAGTCTAACTTCCTCAGATGCATTTCCTCTGTGTGTGGCAAGGTATTCAAAAATTATATTTCTACAGCCAGAACGGACACGAGGTTTAAACGCAGTGACAAACAACCTATTTAGTCTTGTTTGAAGTCAGACTTGGAAAAAAGTGAACTTCATCCTTTAGTCTTGCTGCTGGGAGGCCTTTCTGTGTGGAGTTTACCTGGTATGTCTGGTAGCTGATGGCCATTCCATATCTGCAGTACATGACGTAGTGTTCACAGTTGTACCACAGCAGGCTGTAGGTGACTGAGCCCAGGAGTTTCTCTGCCCTCCGAGCCACCTCGTCTCCATCTAAGGGAGGCTGTGCGCACACTTTATCCATGTGGTTGATCAGGATCTCTGAGCTGTAAGCAAAATCTGCCACAGAGTCCACTCTGACGCTTGCTTCTTTGGTGATGGCCCCCAGGAGGAGGCGGTTATTTGTTACCATCTTTGCAATCGCAGATTTGTTTTTGGTGATTGCAGGCAGGATGTCCGGAATGAGATGAGCCACACGATCGTCCCCCAGGTAAATCCCGAAATGTGTGAATAATGTCCTGGGTACCTCAAGCAAGTCGCCGCGCTTGTACAGAGATAAATCATATTTGGGCTTCTCTTCCTTTTTAGAAACTACAAAGAAAAAGCTGAGCAGTTGGTAGAGAAACATGATGGCAGTGTGCAACACACAGGCTGACACCTGGCCGTTATATTTATAACAGAAATGGGAGGGCCGAGTCTTCCGAGGAGGATTAAATGTTGCTCAATGTTTTAGTGTGAATTTCACAGGAAAACAAAGGAGCTTTCTTTAATCCCTTTTCTGTGTGGTTGGATTTTGAAATTCAGGCCTATTTGTGGGGTATTAAGGTCAAGCGTCCCCATCAGGAAGGCTAATTGGGCAACAAGTTAAGTTCCAATTTAAAGGTCACAGTTATTGAGCCATTACACCCAAAGAAGCACCCTTTGTTAGTTTCTTTGTTGCAGACTAGATCGGCCTGCAAGTGTTCAAAACAGTCTCATTATTATTCAGTGATTTGTTGAATATTAAGAGAAATATATTAGATAGACATCTGTGATCTGTATTTATCGTAGGTCTGGGTGTGAGTGGTTGCTGGTTGTCCAGCAGCTGATTGTCTAGGATGTGCTGACTCTTAGCTGAGATAGGTTCTTATAATTTCATGTCAAATAACCTTAAAGCCAAATGTAGTCCTGTGACGGGTTTGACTTTTTCTTGATAGAAAAGTATAAAGGTTTGCAATAATCCATCACTTGCTCTCTATCTGTATGTCAACTATTGTTTTGGAGGCTTTCTCAAACAGCCTGTTCCACAGCTGACCCTATGACCAGTTATCTGCCATTATGGATGATGCAGGCCTCTTCTTCCACTGGCATTCATGTGGCGATGTAAGGAGAGTCAGATTCACACAAGGCAAACATGTAAAAATGCATTGTTTATTAAACAACTGTCATGTTCATAACCTTTATTTACATACATCAACATTATTACTGATTTAGTCCACTCTATACTCACTTTTGTGGTGACTCAATGTTAGCAAAAATAACTCACTGTATTCTTCTAATAAAGAAATCAGTTTAGTCCCCACATTTTTTGAGAGTAAAATAAGAAACTAATGACGCAGTAACAACATAATACATCAAACACTGTTGGCCAGTAAAATCAAAGAACTGCGACAAAGCATGAAGCTGGAGTTCAGTGTTCCAGGGAGGTTTTGCCAAGTCTTCTGTGCCAAGTAAAAGTTCATCCCGGCTTCTTTATTGGCTTCTTGCCTTGAGCTCCTTTAACCAGCCATCCAGAGAGTGAAGGGAATCAGAATTGTGGGTAATGTAGTTAAAGGTGCCATACCAAAGTAAACAACAGAGATAATTCCAAGCAGCCCGGAAACGATAACAGTGCGCTGGTCCCTGATGATTGATTTCAGGACCTCACAGAACTGCAGAGGGAAGAAAACAGAAAAAAAAGTTATTTATCATTGTAATATTTCTTAAAAGTCTCGGGATACTTTAGACATGGCCCCAGGCAATTCGGGATGTATACCTGCTCTGTTTGCCGGCTCCTTGCTGCTCCGTACCTGCAGTACGTCACGAAGTGTTCACAGTTACTCCACAGTAAACTGTACGGAAAGGCTCCTATGAGTTTTTCAGCTCTCTTGGCGACGGTGTCGTCGGGCAGAGGTGGCGTCTTCATCATCTTATCAGCGTGGTTCACGAGGATGTTGGCGCCATACGCGAAGTCCTCCAGCGTGTCTACGCGCACCGTGGCACACCTGTATATGCAGCCGAGGATGAGCCTCTCGTTTGTGATGACAGAGCTGATGAGCTTGTCGTTGCTCGTGAGCACGGGGAGGATGTCTGGAATCAGGTGAGCTACTTTGTTGTCGCCTAAATAGATGCCGAAGTGAGTGAAGAGGGATCTGGGAACCTCTAGCACGTCTCCCCTGCGGAGGGGTGGCGATGGAGCGCGCCGCTCAGCGCGCTCCCGCTGCCGGCTTTCTAACCAGCTGGACTCAAAGAGTTTGAACTTGAAAAGAAGGGAGACCTTCTCCACCAAGAATGTCAGCAGCTGCAGCATCGTGAACATATGCGGGGGAAGTACACCAGAGTGCGTCTGTGGAATGGCCTTTTTATCCTTCCTCGCACGAGGAGGAGAAAGACCGTCCATAAAATCCCAAGGGCACGATTGGCCAGGAGTGACTTTGCGCACGTGCGCATTCCTCGTAGTTCGTCTCTTTAGCATCTTGCGTTTAGTTGTTTTCTGCGGTGCACAGATGCGCAATTGTTTTCCGCTAAACCGTTTTAATCTGTCTCACTGAGCACAAAAAGAACTCGTGTGAAATATTAGTTCAACGAGGAACGGCAGAGTACATCTGCGTTCAGACTGCAGATTTGAAATGTTAAACATCTGAAGATGAACTCATCATAATATGCATCAAAAGTTTTTGAATACACTGTAAGTTAAGGGAAGTCCTTTTTCACAGAGGCTGTATAAACTCTATTCATAACAACTTTACTGCTCTGATAGCCACATGTGCTCCAGCCTTTATTATGTTTAAAAGTGGAGGAGACAAACAAAAGCAAAGTTATAACTACAAAGGAAAATCTCTTTTTTAAGTTATGTTTTTCTATATTTTACATGATGTCAGCAAAGCCTTATTTTATTTATTGACTTAATAACTAACGGATTTCTGGATATTCAGTATCAATATGTTGTCAAAAGCACAAGCTTAAGAAAAAACATTTGCATGAACAAAATCATTCAGTCACATTCATGTGGCCAATTTAAAATCAACAGTTAACCTAATATCAGTGTATTTGAACTGTGGGAGGAAGCTGTATTACGTGGAAAGAACCCATGCAGATGTGGGTTCAACCAGCCGGTGTTTCAAAGCCAGGGGCGTCTTGCTGTCAGGAGATGGTTCTAACCATCTCACCACTTTGCTCCAACTGAGTTCGATGGTGTTAGATACCTGTACATAAAACAACTAGAATAATATAAAAGAGTATTTTAAAAAAAATTAAGTTAAATGAAAACTTTGTTCTCATTGGAGCTTTTTTCTGTCAAGCTAATTATTGTCATGTGAACTGTTTTTTTATTTGTGATTTCAAATTGGACAGTTAAGCTGATTATCACCCAAACAGTCATTTCTGGGCCGTGGATTTTGTTGACTCACAAGCCGTTCTTTTCCATCATCAATCCAGGATCAGTCTACCAAAATAAGTTGGATGGCCTACACTTTCCCAGAGGAACCATATGATGAGATTACCTTAATCCTTCAGGCTTCACTTACACGCTCATCTTTAACCCAGAAAATACTTTGAGAAACACAACAGCTTGTTTCGTTTTGTGTTTTGGATCATTTGTTGCACATTCGTCTGCTGACCTCGATTCTGCAAAATCCTTTCAGAAAAGTATAAAACGTTGCTGGTATTTGACTGTGTCTGTGAGAAAGCCGGTTTAATGAGGTGTGTGTTTGATTAATGACTATAAAAAGCATTAAGCTATACAGCTCACTATAAAACTTCAGTTACACTCATAAATTATAAGCAAAGATGAGGATCAAAGTGTCATATCAATATTTGTGCTGGAGGTGTCCTAATTAAAGCTATGATTATGATTCATTAAGATTATTCACTTTAATTTCAGCGTAACCTAAACAAACATTAGGAAGACCTAAGCAGTATTAGTAAGACATGTTTGTCTTTTATTAGTAGTATTATTGGATGGATGAAGTCTAAAAATGCCAATATCTACTTAAGGGAAAACCTACAATGTGTAGGTATTGCATCTAGACCTAAAGATAAAATGATTCTCTGATTTGTAATTCAGTGTCTAAAACAATATTTATAATGAGAGTTCATTAAAAACTCTAATTGTGATGAATGAAGGACCCAAGTAAAAAGCAATGGGTTGCAATCAGTTGAAAAACTGATATCAGTCTCTCATGGCAGCAGTGGTTGTTAGCAGTAGCAAACAATGTTAAAGAATGCGGTTGTTAATATCCTCTATCTTTCTATGCATCATCCAGCAATCTCATGAATAAAAACAGTGATTTGGCTCTTAGCTGGGGGTTATTTCTCTGTGTAGCTGACATCTAATGTCAAAAACACATCAACGGGCAACACGTAGCACGCACAGCTGTGAATTCACCTGTGGATGATAATGAAGAAGAAGCCACTTTCAGCTCACAGTGGGTAACTCCAAATTTTCTATTTTGTAGAGTTTTACACCAGAGGCTCTTTCTGACACAATCCCAAAAGGGATTTGTGTCTCCAGCTGGAACCAGCGACCTTTTGCTTGCCAAGTAAATGCGTAACCCACAACAATACTCTAGATGAAGTAATGTTTCATAAAAACTGCTACCTGGTCCAGTTTTAAGGGAATCATGAGTAATGTTAGGCTATTCAGGACTTTGTGTCTAATGAGTGCGAGGGCCACAACCAGTGCACAGAAGATTGTTATTGTTATGCATTCCACAAAGGTTTGATCTGATGTATTTCTTATTAACACATGAATGCGCATATACAGCAGACAAACACAGGTAGTTGCATTATTAACATAAAAAGTTTATTTCCACAAAAACACGCCAGCAGAACCAAATAAAGTCTGTGTGAATTACGCTGACTACAAATCTGCTACATTTCCTGATATTAGAAGAATTACTGATGATGATAATGTACTTTTTACTCATTAGTTTGTGATATGTGGAAAACAAAGTGTCAATGTCCCCGGATATGTTACTGCAGATCACACCACCTTCAGCTGAGGCGACTTAACCGCGCATGGCCGCAGGTTGAACCCGAATGTGGCCAAACCGCAAACCTTTGCCCTCCATCCTGGGGAGATTTACGCCACGGTCAAACAGCTCCAGAATTATAGTTGTGACCGCTGAAGCATCCAAACAAGGCTCTTTAAATTTAATTCCTGGTCAGACGACCTGTGAACTATGCTGACTTTGTTTTCAGCTTTGGTACTTAAGTTGATTACTGACGTAAGGACGTATTTTCCTAAGATGTAGAATGTGAATGTTTTCATTTTAAAGAAAACTGCATTTATTCTGCATAATATTCTTGTGACCTATTTCCAGAGTATGCACAATCTTTATAAAGAAAACTAAAAACTTGCTTTTTTGGTTGCTTTGCATCCTGATAACGCGCGAACAGTGTAAGAATGTCAGTCGGGCATGAGCATGTGAACGCATCGACAAAAGCCCAAAACACATCTAAACATCCTGAACCTGGTGTTTAGAGAGCGTGCCCGTGTCTTCATGGCACTTAGAGAAAGAAAGAGGCACTTTCCATCTGGTGTCTCTAGAAAGTTCAGCAAAAGTTCAACACTGTTTAGGTTCATGGGCCTGGCAGTTCATTCTCAGGTCAGCGAGGCTTTATATCCATTCTGGGCCTGTTTTTTTTCCACATAATAAAACCTGGTCACACAAAGGTAGTCAAGGTTTATCATTTAATGTCAACATGGGGCCCACAGATCAAGCATTATTAAGCTATATTAAGTCATATGTATCTTTAGTGTTTGTTCTGTTGTAATAAAGGTGTGTTTGCTCACAGCACCTTGAAGAGATGGCCACAGAAAAACAATTTTCAGCAGCTACACCTTTTTAAAACTACACAGCATCTTTGGAAGGATCTGTTTACTTAGTCGTGCCGGCTTATTTGATTTTTCCACCATACTCTGAAATTATAGCAGTGAAGTCTGCAAACACTTTGCAGTAGAAATAAAAGTCAATTCATTCATAAAAAGACAGTAGAAATCTTTAAATTCACAGCTGTCAAGGTACTTTCAAACTCATCTGCCTCATGAGAGCATGTTTCCTGTAACTGTGACTCAAACAAGCAGAGCAGCATGAAACTGGAGCCTTGTGATGAGCTGAATTGGTGCTTTTACTGGGCTACACACACAAAATCGCATTAGTGCATGCATTTTTACCTGTAGTTTAGTTTAATGCTAACTGTATTGTCTTGCTGTCTGTTGGTGGGGGTTAGCTTAACCCTCCATGGAATGATCCATCCAACTGATCCTTAAAATTCAATTTTCTTTTTTAAATTTAATGGCACAAGACTATTCAGTAAAATGAGGCACAGAAGAGAGTTTGACCTTTGACCCGGGGAAGCAATCCTTCCAAGAGCCAAATCCGGATTGGACGTAATGCCAGCTGCTTTTAAGACTAGTGTCTCCTTTATCTCTTTAAATTGAAATAAACATATTAAAAACATGCATGTACAGAAATATTTAAAAAAAAAATTAAAGTTTTTAAAGAAGTAAGACACACTTTGATTTAATTTATTTACCAAAACAGGATTGTTGTAGGTCATTTCCTACAACATTATGTAGTTACATTACAATAATGTTTGGTTTCTACACTCTGGTCCTTGAAACTGCTTGTTTTAGGTTTTTAGGTGCTTCTCTGCCCCCACAGCACTTGATTTAAGTGATTTAATACCCACCTGATCATTTGACGTGTATGAGCAGGGATTACAGTCACGTTCCCAGAGCGTTGTGTGATGGCATATATAAGCAGGCAACATGAACTTGTAGAGAAATGGGTAGAGGATATTAGCTAATTTGTTGATTGATTTGTCAACAGGGAACCCCAAGAGTGAAATTCACGTGATAGAGTAGTATAAAGGCTAGTATAAAATTCCTCATGATGTATGCATGTATCAGTATGTGTATTTTTATGCATGCAGTGGTTAGCAAGAAGGCTCAGGGCTCAGATGCACTGGATTCATGCTTCATTAACTCAGTTAGCTGTTATTTCCCAACACCATAATAAAGGTCAAAAGCCATCTGGGTCTGCGGACACTGTGGAGTAAATCTGAATATGTGTTCATGTATTGTCTTATGGGTATTAAACAACTAAGTGCTATTGATAAATACAATAAAAATGTAAGTTCCCTCAGAAACACAGAAGTGTCGTCTAGAAAATGTAATCTGCTAACACTCACCCTGCATGAAGATTAACTGCGCATTGATGATGAGATTACTTCAGATGGACTGAATGGGACTATATGTCCCTCTAAAATAAAGCAACTTTATAAAATGTTTTAAAATGGATTCATCCACAACAAAGCTGTTGTTAGTTACACTGATGTGTCCATGAAATTGAAATTAGCCACTGACAAAGAGTGCTGAAGTTACTCATTAATCATACCTGAGCTTTCTTTGACCACACGCCACAGTTTGGGTTTTTTCTTTGCTCTTTCACGTTGGTCTGTATTTGCTTCAGTTTGGCTCCAGCTCAGTCAACAATAACGCAGCAGCACATGTGCTCCTTATGAATTAAGCCTGTAACTTAGCTGCTTTGTTTTCCTAGAAAAGTAGATTTTTCCTGCATAATTAAGGAAGAGGATCATTAGTGTTCCCCTGCATACATACAGACTGCAAAGTCCACAGGGATTATTCCACTATGATTATTTCCAATAGCATTTTGTTCACAGACCCTTTGAAACTTGTTTTCTTGAAACTTCAGTAAGGCAAAGCTTACTTTGGTGCACTTCAGTGCTGTCTAATGTAGCTTATTTTCAATGATTTAGATAGTTCAGAAAATGGTGTTAGAGTTGTCTGTTCTCGCTCAACAACAACCAAAAAATAACCGTTTAAAAGTCAGTTCACTGCATCAGACCAAATCCTGTTAAAGTCTTCAGTTTGGTGGTGTGTTTGGTGTCCTGTGTATACAGTATGTGTCTTGTGGGGTCTATTGTGATTCCACACCCACTAGTGATTGGTTTTACATGCCCGTGCAGTCAACTTTCAAAATAAAAGTTTCAAAGTATCACAGCCTGTCCTGTTATTGTAAAACAGTTTATCTAGTAAACATATTTTAGTGACATTATAAGGCTTTGAGGATTCACTACAGAAAGGTTTTAAAGCTGTTTGCATTCAGTGATGGCTTTACAAGTAGGCTGCCCGTTGTAGTTATGATGAAGGCATTTCCTGCTTTATACCATGAGTGTATCATCACATGTCAGAAACCACAGATAACTACTTTGCTAGGGTTAGGGGACCCTTGTTAGGATAGTAAAGAATAGTAATAATTTTAACCGGCTGACTGAGAATCAAAGTGATCATTAAATAAAATTACTGTTGCAGGGAGAAAAGTCTCATTCAGGCAAGTGTAAATTAAACAAGCCAGAATGATTTATTAATGTGTAATTTTGGTTATTGTCAGTATGGAGACTTAACACAATCTTTTGTGCTGTTAATAATTGTAATTGGTATCAGTCTAAAATATAAAAACAATGTGTTTAATCCAATTTTTGTTCACAGGAACATATTATGGCATTTTTACAAGGAATGCTTGTTGTCTGTGTTTTATCAAGCAAAGATTAAGAAAGGTAAATAAACTATGTTACAATCTGAACTCTTGGCTAGAGCGAGCTCAATTGCGCTGGTTTCCAAATTCAATAATACTGTCAGGTCTTAAAGTGCAAGATGAGTCACGATTTCTTCAAACCTGCTGACAGCCTTACCATCACCAGAGTTTACAAAGACGTACAGTACATGGCAATCTCACACAAGTGTCCTTTACCACAGCTATCAGTTTCAGACCGCATCAGCTCCTGGCAATGATGTCTGTTGGACATTTGAGTCACAGGATTTTCACAACAAAGTGAGTGGGATTGTTTACCTATGAACCCCTTATCAAAGTCTGGACTGAGGACCTTGTTCAGATAAATAACCAACAGAGTCGAGCTGCTCTTCATTCTCCAACAAGACTAAACCACAACTGGCGGCCAAAGAAACATGGCTCCATCACTTCTTACAACAGCAGGAGGACTTTTATTACTTTTCTCCTTCTCGTCAGCAGTAAGTCACTGAGCACTGTTGCACTTTTGCTGATGTAGTTTTAGTGAGCATAAAAATTGTATTGATTGTTCCTTTTTTGTGCAGCAAATCCGAGGAGACAACATACAAGAATGCACCCTCAATGATGGCTTTGTAAGTGCGCAGCTTTAAGTCAAAGCTTTAAATGTTCTTTCAGGATGGATTATATTTCTATAAAAGCACACTATCATAAAGAGTTTTGTTTGTTTTGTTGACATGCTCCATCTGTGTTTAGGGAAAATACTGTCCAACCACATGTGGAGTTGCTGATTACATGCAAACATATACAGAAACAGTGGACCGGGATTTGGACAACTTGTTAAGGGAACTGGAAACAATTGCCAATTTGACTCGAGGGGCTGAAGAAACAATTACCTACATGAAAGATACAACTGTGGCACATCAAAAGAGCTCTGACCCAGGTACTGCAGTTATTTTGTGACGTTTAATCATCTCAGCACTCACATTAATCCAATCAAGTTGAGCGGCATATTGATGCGAAATCGAGAATACAGTCAAACCGGCTCATTTTTTCCATTTCAGACGTGCATTTCAAAAAGTCAACAAGTATCCTGGATGATGTTGTTCGGTTTGAGAAGACCATACTTGCTCAAGAACAGCAAATATTGTAAGTTACCTTACCGAAAGTTCAATTTATACTCTTATAACAGTTAGTTACTCCACTGCATTTGGTTACAATGCTCGTTTGTTGATTGATTTTTTTAAATCAACAACATATAAATGATTCTTTTTTTTAATATAATGTGCTATTGCTGAATAAACATGAACTTCTGTCAGGTTCTCAATGTGCAAAACACAAAACTGAATCTCTATACATAGCAGCATCAGTGTCCACCTATTCCCACAGTTCAATGCACTCAGGAGACATTTGTTACCCACACTATGTCCCTAAAAATCTTTGAGCTTATACGTTATATTAGATCTTTGTATACGTTCGGGTTCATACTCAGGATTCATCTCAGCTTTTTATCTATGTATAAAACCAAAGTAGAGGTCATAGACTGTAATCCTCCCTTCCAGTGAACTGCAGAACGTAATCTCCTCCAATGAGAGAAGAATGGCAGACTTGAAACAGCTCTCGAATCAGCTGCAGCAGAAATGCAATGAGCCCTGCAGAGACACAGTTGAGATCCAACCCACCACAGGAACAGGTAAAAAAAGAAGAAAATGAAACAGACCTCTAGGTCCATTTCACAAGAAGTTTCTCAATCATGTCTCATCCGAACAACATTTGTTCTCTTTCAGCGTTTAGTCACAGGCTAAATCAATATGCTGCTTCAGAGCAGAGCAAACATTTATCCTAGATGTAATGTCCTGTGACCTTTTCTAGTGGATGTGATTACATAATTATTTACCCAACTTAGAAAATATTCAGGTTTTTGTGTTTCATAATAGGCCGCTCATTTTTTAAAATATGTTTTTCCTAATCAGACTGCCAGGACGTTGCAAACAAGGGCGCCACAACCAGCGGTCTTTACTATGTGAAGCCAATAAAATCAACGGAGCAGTTCCTGGTCTATTGTGAGATTGACAGCTTTGGACGTGGCTTCACAGTAATTCAAAGGGTATGTATCATCTGAGGCCATAATTATCTTCATCTTACACTAAGTGATTCCTGTGTATTTATTTTGGGATGGAAATGGATAATAAGAGTCAGACAAAAGTCGCGTACACGTGAAACCTAAGAGTAACCAAAAATCGAGGCTTTGGCTTTAAAAACAAGTCCTCTTCAGTGTCATTAGCATTTCTTTGGACCATCCCTATGACTTGAGAAATCACGACAGTGATTTAATAACAGAAATCATAAAATGAAAGGTAACATAACTGTGTATCTAAACGTTTATGATCTATTTTAATTAATCTCTACATTTATGTAAAATTAAATATTCACTACAATTTTCATTAAGCCATGAAGGCATTAAATCATTAATGTTTTGTTAACTAACCACCCAATAAACTGATGACGCTGATCACGCCTTCCTGCCTACAGAGACGTGATGGCAGTCTGGACTTCCACAAGACCTGGGTCCAGTACAAGGAGGGCTTCGGTTATCTCTCACCAGATGACACCACAGAGTTCTGGTTAGGTAATGAGAAGATTCACGCGCTCACTACCAGCACCAACATCCCCACTGTGCTCAGGATAGAGCTTGTTGACTGGGATGGCAACAAAAGGTACACACACACGATAACAGATTATGTAAGAAAGGGACTTGTGGACAAGGCAAACATGACCGCTCTAGTAGCGAGGTTAGCTTAGAGGAAGAAAAGAGATGATTCAACAGTTGTTACCAAAAACTAACTTTAGATCCACGATTCTCTGTGGCCGTATTTCTCCAGGTATGCCGACTATAACATGTTCAGAGTGGGACCAGAGATCGACATGTACCGGATGACCTATGGTTTCTACTTTGGTGGAGATGCAGGAGATGCATTTGATGGTTTTGACTTTGGAGATGACCCCAGCGACAAGTTCTACACATCACACAATGGCATGCAGTTCAGCACCTTTGACAAGGACAACGACAAGTACGATGGCAACTGTGCTCAGCAGGACGGCTCTGGCTGGTGGATGAACAGATGTCATGCTGCACATTTGAATGGAAAATACTACCAGGGTAAAACCCTCCTGGCTAAGAGCAGCCATAGTTAGCATAAACAGAGACAAATGTACTAATTAATGTGAGGTCTAAACTGTTTGCATTATTTTTATGCAGGTGGCAGGTACACTGAAAAGGATGCTGGTGAATATGGCTTCGACAATGGCATCATTTGGGTCACGTGGCACAACCGCTGGTACTCCCTGAAAGAGACCACCATGAAGCTCATTCCCCTCAGCCGCATCACAGCAGGAGGACAGCAGGCTGGAGTCAAACAGTTTGGTGGACTTGGAGATGCTTAAAAAAAGGGACCAGGTTTTTGTTATGCTCTCACTAACAGCCCTGAAAACTCCTTAGATTAAATAAAATGCCTCCATGGAAACTTACTGACTTTTTGTTTTTCTGTAATGTCTCCAGAATATCTGAGTTCCTTTTTCCTCTTCACTGTTTTTCAGATCTTTAAATAAAGCTCTTTGCTTCTCTAGAAATGGGTGGTCAGTATTTATATGGATCATGTTGTTGTCAACTCAGATATACATTAATGTAAAGTCAGTTTGGCTAGCTGCTGAATTATAAAACCAACAAAAAATATGTTGCAATGAAACAAAAATATGTCTTAAAGTATAATGAACAGTCAGTTATATACACCTGTGTGTGAAGACATGCCCTGACATAAATGCCACCTTAAATACTTATTTTGTGTCCACTTCATTTGCTGTAATAAACGCCACAGACTGGTCAAACTGAATACCACATCAAACCTCTCTTACAGAACTTATTGCCAACTGAGTTTACTCTAAAAGCAACAAAACACGGAAACTAGGCCATGATTTTTTCTCTTTCATAAAATGAGCAGTTGTAAAATATCAGCATTGCCAGTGACCCTCAAAGCACAACACCAAAAAGCTTGACACAGTTCAATACGAGTACATAAAGGGTTCTTCAGAGAATATCTTCATTACAGTAATGAAATGTAAGGTAGGAGCTTAATAAGCATGTCCCTCTTTCCTTCAACCATTTTATTATCGAAGAATTAATTCAATTTGCTGTCAGCGTTAATCTCGTTAGAATAACATTAACGCCATAACCGCATTAACGCGTCAAATCTCCATATTTGCCCCCCCCCTCCAGATCTCCATCTCCAGATTTGCCCCCCTGGACACAATCAACGCGTTAACGCCATTTTAACGAGATTAACGCTGACAGCACGAATATATATATATATATATATATATATATATATATACATACATATGTATATACAGTTTTTCACAAATTATTTAGATCCCCACCCAATGCAAGGAAGGTTTATACCATTGCTGTGTAAAAGTAAGTAAAAGTACTAAAAATACTGACTAGCAATTCTTTATTATTTTTTATGTGCAAGCTCTTTAAACATAATATTTTTAATGCCAAAATATAGTTATTTTTGTTATTCATGAATTTTCACATTTACTGTTTTTTAAAAAGCAGAAAAAAATGCAGTTTTAAAAAAATAGTTATTTATTTACTTAAATAATAAATACATTTACTAAAAGAATTATTCCATTAATTTGTGAGAAGTTCAGTGTGCCAGATAAAATTTGTCTGTTAAAAATAGAATTTTAAAAAATAGCAACATAATTTTTGTTATCATCATTAACAATATCATTTTGGTTTAAAACAGTTTTTTGAGAGATTTACTGTCAGGGCTGTGTGCTGGTGGATGAAGAGGTGGATCCAAATGCAGGACTCATACACTGACTTGAAACTCAAAAACCTCAGCTTTATTCGCTGGCAGAAAACAAAACATAAACTGAGCAGTGGTACTGACATGAAACTAGTGAAACACTGACACGGAAACACACAGGCAACATCTGAGGGTACGACGCGCCACCGAGCATGGGAAAACACAGGGCTTATATACACAGGGTAGTAATGAGGGAATGGGCAACAGGAGGGAGACACAGCTGGGAGAGATCAGGACTAACGAGACAGGGGGAACAAAGCAGCACACACTAACATAAGACAAAGACTTTCACAGTAAAACAGGAAACATGAAACACTACTCAAAGACACGGACTCAACACAGAGAGACAGACAGAACATGACACATGAAACTGAACTCAACCTGCAGTAAACATGAGAACACAAACCCTACTAACTAATGCCTAAAGAATAAGCAAAACAGATTCATAATCATAAGAAAAGAATCCAAAATGCAAAAACACACTAAAACATAACAACTCAAAATACTGGGTCCAACGGACCCAGAACCGTGACATTTACAAAGTATTTGTGTTTTCCTGTTTTTATGGCAGGTGGTCTAATGAATTTGTTACGTACTGTGTGATCTCAGCATGTTGCTAACTAAACAAACCGTGTTGTGTGCTTTTCTGACCTAAAGCCATTTGTCGTATTGTTGCAGAGTGATTGGAAAATCACTGCCTTGTTTCTTTTGAACCACACCAACACCATTTATTTATTTTGTATTGTACTGGTTGTACTTGTCCAGACGCATCATCAGACTCACATCGATATCTCATGGAGTTCAAATTCCACCAGATCCTTTTTACACCATTATGCCAAATGACACATGAACTGCTATGAATACTGACCAAAGACAGTCGGTGATATTTTTGTTCTGTTTTGGGTTTTTTTAATTGTTTTTATTAGTTTTTTAAACTAATCTCACAATAATGTCAGTAAAATATTCATCTTAAACTAGATTGTTTGAATTTGCCATCCCACGGCACAGGCATCGCCCACACATTGCAATAGCTAGGTTAAAGTTTAGACTGGATAACCTTTGATAGATGTACTCTTCTGGGCAAACATAGTGAGGTACAAGAGGAGGGATAACCAAACTATGGCCCGTGACCCCACCAAATTAACAAATAACGTTCTCATTTTATAAAAAATATGTAATACAAAATGTGTGACTATTTAAAATTCTGACATTTCTGTGATGAATACTGTGTAAAAGTATAAATCATTCGGTGTTTTCTGCAGTAAGAGAGTCAGACTTATAATAATATGTATTGATATTTTGTATTTTACTCCTCGATTGAAATTATGTTCCCATTTAATAATTTTTTTGGTTATGTTTACATCGTAGTCGAATGCTGTAGTTTGTAGTCAAATGTTTCACAGAAACATTCAACTACATATTCATATTCAGTCTGACTCAGACAGTTACTTTTGTTTGAGTTATTTCGAACAATTATCGAGGTAAATAAAGTATGTTACAAAAGAGACTCGGTTTGAGTTGCAATCCAAATCTAACAATTTCATCATCTCCTCAATGCAAAAAATGAGTAATCATTATTGGGAACTTGCTTTGTTGTCATTAAGTGTTAGGGGCTGGGTCTGTGACCCAGCGTTTTGAGTTTATTTTGTATTTTTGTCTTTCTTCTGTTAAATTGCATCAGTGTTAAGTTCTCATCTTATTTAGTTCAGGGTTCATTTGTGGAGTTTCTTGCCTTCTTAATGGGGTTGGGACCATCAGTTGTGTTATGCAGAAGTCATGTTGGTACACAGCTGACAGCCCTATATGACAACTGTTAGAATCTTTGTTCATTTACGTTCCGTTCTTGTAAATAGCAATATTGGTGCTGCCTCGGGTTAAAGTGTGCCATTCCACTATCTTCAATTATGCAAAATCATGCAAAATAATACACACTGCTGTCAGAATTAAAACTAAACAAAACCACATGAAAAGTGGTTGAAGTTATATCCTGATGATTTGCAGTAGCATAGGTCAATTGATCATAATGAACCTACTGGAGCACACAAGGCAAATTATTACGTGTCTTACATCTAAGGCCTTAATTTCTGCATGTTTTTTACTTGATTTTTTTTATTTTGGTTTTCCTTACACTGCCAAAACAGAGCAAATAAGAGAGCCACCAAAAGTGGTCTTTACTATGTAAAACCATTAAAAGAAACAGAGCAGTTCCTGACCTATTGTGAGACTGGAGCCTGTCCCAGGTGTAAAAACATTTGTTTTCTGATCTTCGATAATAATTTTTCATAAATTCCCTCTGTCGTCAGTTTTTGATCAAAAATTTATCAGAATTTAACAAATGGTTCTTGTCTCTGATCATTTCTTAATGCCTACAGAGACGTGATGGCAGTCTGGACTTCCACAAGAACTGGGCCCAGTACAAGGAGGGCTTCGGTTATCTCTCACCACAGAGTTCTGGTTAAGCAATGAGAGGGTTTACCTGCTCACTACTAGCTTTAACTTCCCAATTGTGCTCAGGATACAGCTTGTTGACTGAGAGGGCAACAAATGGCACACACACACAAACTCACACACACGATAACAGATTATGTAAGACAGGAATTGTGGACAAGACAAACATGACCGCTCTAGTAGCGAGGTTAACTTATAAGAAGAAAAAAGATAACTCAACAGTTGTTACCAAAAACTAACTTTAGATCCACGATTCTGTGACAGAGACAAATGTACTAATTAATGTGAGGTCTAAACTGTTTGCATTATCTTTATGCAGGTGGCAGGTACACTGAAAAGGATGCTGGTGAATATGGCTTCGACAATGGCATCATTTGGGTCACGTGGCACAACCGCTGGTACTCCCTGAAAGAGACCACCATGAAGCTCATTCCCCTCAGCCGCATCACAGCAGGAGGACAGCAGGCTGGAGTCAAACAGTTTGGTGGACTTGGAGATGCTTAAAAGAGAGACAATATTTTTAATGCTCTCACTAACAGCTCTGAAAACTCCTTAGATTAAATAAAATGCCTCCATAGAAAAGTTATAACTTTCTATTTTTTTGTTTTTGTATTTTTCTGTGTTCCTTTTTTCTCTTCAGTGGTTTTCAGATCTTTAAATAAACACTGTTCCTTGCTACACTCTCAATTCTAAAAAAAAAAAAGCAATAGTGTGCACATTTCATATATCTAATACGATTTTCACATCAGAACATACAAAACATATCAAATCTTGAAACTGACACATTGTATACCTTCAATGAAACGCCAGCTTATTGTGGTGGAGGGGTATCCCCGGAATCCCAGGGGCTATGTTATTGGTGGGCTTTTGCCCCCTGCTATGGTCTCCCATGTCAAATCTGTCTGGGGTGAAGGACCTGACAAAGAGCTATTCAAAAACCCCTATGAAAAGATGATCCAGGGAGCAGTTCACCCTGCCTGATATAGAGTTACTTGGGCCCTGCCCTAAAGTCAGGCCCAGGGAGGGTGACCGAGGGCGAACACCTGATGGCCGGGCTTTAGTGCATGGGGCCTGGCCGAGCACAGCCCAAATAAGGGACGTGGGCCCACCCTCCTGTAGGCCCACCACCCTCAGGATTTGCCGTTGGGGGGCACATGCACTGTGTGCTGGCTGCGCTCAGGGGCAGAGACCCTGGCAGACTGATCCCCGACAACCAAGACTAGCAACTGGGACATGGAACATGACCTCTCTGCTGGGGAAGGAGCCTGAGCTAGTGCATAAGGTCGAGAGTTGCTGGCTAGATATAATTGGGCTCACCTCAACGCACATCTTGGGCTCTAGAACGAGTTTCCTGGAGAGGGGGTGGAGTTTTCCAACATAGATGGCAGGGTTTGTTAGGGTCAGGAAACAGGTCCTTACTGTCATCTGCGCCGAACGACAGCTCAGAGTACCAGGTTTCTTTGATTACCTGGGTGGGGTGCTTGAGGGTGCTCCACCTGGGGACTCTGTCGTCTTACTGGGAAACTGTAACACTCATGTGGGCAACAACAGTGAGACCTGCAGGGGTATGATTGGGCCAGATCTGAACCCAAGTGGTGTTTTGTTACTGGACTTGTTACTGAAGCAAACCACAGTTTGTCCATAACAAGCACCATCTTCGAACATAAGGGTGTCCATAATTGCATGTGGCAACAGGAGACCCTAGGCCGCAGGTCGATGATCAATTTTGTAATCGTATCATTAGATCTGTGGCCATATGTTCTGGACACTCGGGTGAAGAGAGGTGCTGAGCTGTCAACTGATGGAACTGGAACCGATGGAGAATCTGTACGGAGGCGCCCAGAGCTTAGAATGGAAAGGAGAATCTGACCGTTAGTTGAACCTCTGATACAGATGGAACAATGTGGTTTTCATTTCAGTCATGCAACACTGGACCAGACCTTTTTCCTCTCAAGGATCTATCTCACTGTTCACAATGGAGCAGTTCGCAGTCACGTGTGAAGTGGCGAGAATAAGAATCAGAACCTCCAAGTCAGAGGCCATGATCCTTGGCCGGAAAAGGATGGAGAGCTCACTACTGGTCAGGGACAAGTTTAAGTGGAGGAGTTTAAGTATCTTGGGGTCTTGTTTGCAAGTGAGGAGAGAGTGGAGCGGGAGATCAACAGATGGATTTGTGCTGTACCAATCCATCATGGTGAAGAGAGAGCTGAGTGTAAAAGCGAAGCTCTTGATTTACCGGTTGATCTACATCCCCACCCTCAGCTATAGTCACAACCTTTGGGTAGTGACCGAAAGAATGAGATCTCGGATACAAGCAGCTAAAATGAGCTCCGAAGGGTAGCTGGCCCCTCCCTCTGTTCGTAAGGGACAAGGCAGTGTAAGGAGTTTGGCCATCCGGAAGTGGCTCAGAGTAGAGCCACAACTCCTCCATATCTATAGGATCCAGTTGAGCTGGTTCGGGCATCTGACAAGGCTACCTCCTGATGCCTCCTCGGTGAGGTGTTCCAGGCATTTACCACTGAGAGGAGGCTCCAGGGCAGAACCAGGATACGCTGGAGGGATTATATCTTTCGGCTGGCCTGGGAATACCTTTGTGTTTCCCTGGACAAGCTGGAGGAGGTGGCCACGGAGAAGGAGCTCTGGGCGCCTCTCCTTAAGCTGCTGCACTTGCAACCCGGCTCCTCTTGAAAAATGTTAACTCTGTATGAATTTGAACTTAAACACTGGGACCAGGGCAACAAAAGGTTGAACATAAGTGGTACTGGTACTGAAGTAAGTGGTACTGACAAGAAACAACTGAAGGAGCATTTTCAACTAATTAATTGACAGCAGGTCAGTATAAAAAATCAGCATCTCAGAGAGGCAGAGTTTTCAGAAGTAAAGATGGGCAGCGGTTCATCAATCTGCAAAAAACTGAGGCTACAAATTGTGGAACAATTTCAGAATAATGTTCCTCAGTGTAAAATGAGGAAGACTTTTAACATTTCATCATCATCTGCAGTGCACAGGGAATCTAGAGAAATCTCTGTTTGTAAGAGACAAGGCCAAAAATCATCATTGTATGCTGGTGATCTTTAGGCCCTCAGGTAGCACTGCATTAAATCAGGCATGATTCTGCCATGGAATCACTGCATGGGCTCAGGAACATTTCCAGAAATCATTAAAACACTGTAGGCCTCTCTATAGCCTAAAGCTCATTTAAAATGGACTGCAGCTAAATTTGAAATTTGTTTTGGAAAATAAAGAGGAGAAAGACTATGCAGCATTGTATCAGCATTCTTTTCAAAAGCCTGCCTCTCTGATTCTCCTTTGGAATTGGCAGCTTGCACATCTGGAAAGCCACCATCAGTGCTGAAAAGTATACACAGGTTTTAGAGCAACATATGGTTCCGTCCACACCATAAACAGCTGTTTGAATGAAATTGGTGTTCTGACTACATTAAACATGTCTTAAAGAAATCATAATCTAAAAGCAATGAAACATCTTCCTTCAACTGGTCTCTTTAAAGAGAGCAGTTGTCAACTGTCATGCCAACGCTCTGCATGCCTTCCTTGGAAACATACTTCATCAATACTTTATTTTTCATAAAATTAATTGTAATTAATTAGCATTGCCAGTAACCCTAAAGCACTGTGATATAAATGACACACTAGAAACAGTCCTGTATGGATACAAGAGATGTAACTAGATTACTCTCCAGTTACAGTAACTCAGCGTTGTTGTACCAGATTCTGAATGTAGCAGCTTAGCAAGGATATTCTTGATGCCATCCATGGCCCCTGATTTTGTTTTATTAAATGATTATAATATTTTGTTTTGGATAATCAGTCTTTTAATCATTTTATTACAGTTTTCACATCAAAATCTCAAAACTGCTCTTTATGACTTTTAGATTTTAGTTTGCAGCAATTTTGACTTTTAATAAATATTATCTTCTTTTCCTGTGGTTGCCCAGATAAACTATCTTTAAAAAAATGTCTAACTGAACAAACTGTGAAGTTAAATCTTTGAGGACAGAAACCCATTTTGTCACATTGTTGCAGAGCTTTAAGAGCATCTCAGTTGAATTGTTTATTTTGAGCCACACTAACACAGTTTATTTACTTTGCATTGAACTTGTAGTACTTGTCCCCGTGCATCATCAGACTCACATCGATAATCTCTGTCGGAGTCCAAATTCTGCCCAGCTCTTGGCATGTGATTTTGCCGAACAATGCCTGGATTTCTAAAGCTTCTTAACAGGACAACATTATGTTAGTACAGCCAGTGACTCTTTCAAAAGCCAGTTTGTTTGTTTTTATTAAATTGGCCTCAGAAAGTTTTGAAAAACACTGATATAAACATGACTGTTTAAATTTACTCTGCCACAATAACACAACACACACACACACACTGCACCATTTAGGTTCAAATTCGAAATGGATAACCATTAATAGATGTACTCTGCTGGGCAAACATGATCTGATACAGAAGGAAGCAAAACCAAATTTGGCCCTGTCCTCCAACCAAATCTCAAGCACACCAAATCAGGAAATCAAGAAAATGATGAAGAAAAGTGTCGTTGAAATATACATACAGCCCTGATCGCAGTAAGCTTTTTGACTGTGTGGCATAGAAACAATGTTGCCAATGTGGATTTGTTCAGGCTCTTATATTGAGGATTTCATTAGAGACAGTGAAAACAGGTCCAGCTTACACATTCTGAGTGGAAGCTGAAGAAATGCCACTTTGACTCCATAAGAAACAGTTCACTGCTAACTAGGCGAGGACTAGAGCAAATGAGAGTTTGTGTAATATGGCTATGTCCCAACAGTTCTGTGTTCATCTACTGAACATTAAACATGATAATAATTTGACTGTCGCCATTGCCATCCATTAAAATAGGACCCTCTGGGAATCACCAAGACCTGGTATATTATGAGCTACTATTCATCAGTTAGAGGTTAGTCAGTCCAGAAATAAGCAGTCAAGGTGATCAGAAGTAAACAGACAGAACAATTTGTCCAGTTCAGAGTCACACAGGTGGCTGTAGCCTGTGCTATGGGGCAGTACACTGAACAGACAGACAATCATTCTCGCAATTTAGAAGCATTGATAAACCCATGCTTTTTTTTTTCTTTTGGACTATGTCAGGAAATGGCTGGACACAGCTAGATTTGATCCCTGGACCTTGTGGATGTAAAGCAACAATGCTAATCACACTACAGTGTTGCACCAGAACAAGCAGCTATTAATGATGAACCTTTTAAGTGCAAAAACAAAAAACTCGTGGCCACAGCAATGGAAATAGGGCATTATTTCTACAATTAGCAGGAGTGGTAAGAAAGAAAGGAGCAGTAGAGCGCAGACTGAACTGGTTAAAGCAACTTGGAGAGCACAAATTATTATTATTATTATTAGTGTCAAGAAACGAAGGACATGCTGTGTTCTCGCTTCACGCAGGAAATATAACGAGATTCGGAAGAGTAGAGGTTAAAGATGTGGGTTTTTTTCCATTTCAATTTACCTCCAGGCCTATAGGTGGCGCTAACAAACTGCTAGCTGTCCTTTTACCTCTTTACTTCCGGGGTATTCGGTCGTTGGAGCGTCGCGGTAGTCATGTTTTTGCGTTCGTGATACTTTTCGGGGAGCGTGCTTTGTTTACTGAAAAAAGGGATATTTTCCGCTTCTTTATAATATTGCTTTATTTTTACCGCCACAATGACTGAGGTAAGAAGACATTTGAAGTCCGTTTTTTTGTCTTTTTTGTGCTTCCGCCCGCCCGGCAGACACATAGCCCGCTCGGCTAATAACTGCAACCACACGCTTATGGTTTTGTTTGCATTGCACATAGTAAAAAGTAATTACTCACAAAGTTTACCGTGGTTGCACTCGTTTAAAACACATGCTTTACTATTTATTATCATCTACAGGATGTTCAGAAGCACTCAGTCCACACTTTGGTCTTCAGATCTCTTAAAAGGACTCATGATATGTTTGTGTCTGATCACGCCAAGTCCATCGCGCTGGATGATGAAAGGTAAACGTCACAGTGTTACCGTCTAATGATTTGAAGTTGTGTTTTTGGGTAAATTAAATTCACCTAGCAAGCTCTAATGTCATGTGAAATTGTTGTAGAGGTTTTAATTGAACAATTTTGTACTAGCGCTTTGTATTAGTGTTGCTCGCTAGTCCAGATAAATGAGGATGGTTGCCTCAGGAAGGGCATCTCATGTAAAAAAAAAAAAAAAAAACATCTTTGCCAAAAGTGAGACCTGCTATCATTTATGGTTTGGAGAGATTGGCAATGACAAAAAAACAGGAGCTGATGAGGTTAATCTTTTCATTGGGCGTGACTGGGGTGGATAAAAATGAGTATATTGCAGGGAGATCTCAGGTCAAGTACTTTGAAGACAGAGAGCTAGATGTAGAGAAACAAGGCTGAGATATTTTGGACATGTGCAGAGGAGGGTTTGGACAAAGGGTGTTTAAGATTGACCTCCCAAGCAGGAGAGAAAGACGAAGGAGGACAGGAGGAGTGTTTGACACAGGACGATGTTCAGGGTAGAGTGAGAAGGAGGCAGATGTTCTGCTGTTGTTAGGGAGCAGTCAAAAAAAGGAGGATTTGTAGCTGCAACACTAAAGAGCATCACTTTGTTAGGAGTTTATTTTCAGTTTACCAAAAACTCTTTTGTCTGTAAATTTATACTGACATTATGGTAATAAGTAGGAAGTTAAAGCTCTATCAATTTGCTGCTCAAAGAAAGAAAAATCTCTGCTGCTGAACCCCAGAATGTAAATTATATCTACTTTAATATGCCAGTAAAAACTTCAAGATATTTACTGTGTGTTGTTCATGTGTTTGAATATCATTATGCTAATTTAATCAAACATATTAGATGTTTTTAAGGGGAAATGCATCATTATGTCATCTGCTTGCAGCCACAAGTTGAAGATGGGGGTTAAACTGAAAGCAGACTACAGTGCAGTGTTACACCTGCCCATCCTGAGGGAAGGGAAAGACAGAGCCTCACACCTTTCGAGCAGCATGGAAGGCCACCAGAACTACACTCAGCCAGGTGAGGATGAAAGTGTCACTGCATGTCAGAGTCACTCTTAAGTGTACCAACAATTTATTATTAACAGATATGTGGAAATGCAGATTTTTTTAGTTGTGTTTTGCTGTCAGAAAGCTCAGTTTGTCTTTAAATTGAGCTTTTCTTTGTTTTTCTGAAACCTTTTATTTCAAAACTACATGATTTAAAGACATTTTGGGAATATTATTGTAGGTGAGGATCCAGAATACCTGATCACTGGGACACATGCCTACCCGTCTGGACCAGGTAAATACTCTCAATTTGTGACTTTTTAATTTGATTTCGTCATCCCAATTGGAGTGTTTATAACAACTATTTTTTTTCTCACCAGGGGTGGCATTGACCGCTGACACAAAGATGCACAGGAATCCCAGTGACACCGGAGTACACTCCATGGCGTTAGTTTTACCCCCATCGCAAGCTAGGTAAACTTTGTCCCTCACACACACAAAAACAGTACAAAGGGAGTCAGTCGCCAGTAGTAATTTAGCATAAAAACAAAATGGTGCTTACTCACACATAAACCATCATTTACTCTGTGGGTCATTTGTAGGCAGGACGCGAGTCGCACAGCAGCCAGTATTGCTGACATCCACCGGCATGCTGGAGGAGCAGAGCGATCTCACCCTCCGTCATCTGCAGTGGTAGATCACAGTTTATTCCTACTTTTACTCAGCCTAATCGGTTTGAAAGAAAGAAGTGCAAAACTGATCATCCATGTGTTTTCAGTCGCTCCTGGAGGGAGGTGGGACCAGAAATTCTGCCCTCATGAGAAGAGCGCCCACAATGCCCAAACCTCAGTGGCATCCGCCATGGAAACTGTTTCGGGTAACTATAAATCATTTCAACTTTCTAAGTTTAAGCTTTACTCGACATGATACAGTGGGCAAGGTCTGGGTTCTGTGTTTTGTTTAATTGTAGTTTGTTTTGTCTGGTAGGTCATCAGCGGTCACCTTGGCTGGGTGAGGTCCATCGCTGTAGAGCCTGGGAATCAGTGGTTTGTCACAGGCTCTGCTGATAGGACTATAAAGGTGAGTCAAGTGGGAAATAATAGTAAGCGACAAACTAAAAATGGCTCATCCGACATGGACTGACTGAATTAGCTGTCCTCCGAGTCACCTCTCCTCGGGATCGTTACCTGTGTTTGTTTTATAGATTGTGTTTTCTGTATGCTCAAACATGCCACAGTGCCTGCTTGCAACTTTAATATCCTGCTCTTCACAGATGATTAAGTTATACTAAAAACCCAATTTTTACCTATTAAACCTACTATGTTTGTAAATTAATCTCAGATTATCTTAATTTGACTTGAAGGCTGCCTGTCTTGACAGATCTGGGACCTGGCCAGTGGAAAACTGAAACTCTCTCTGACTGGACACATCAGCACAGTGCGTGGGGTGGCGGTCAGCAGCCGCAGTCCTTACCTTTTCTCTTGCGGGGAGGACAAGCAGGTCAAATGTTGGGATCTGGAGTACAACAAGGTATACTTTCAAACAAGGGAGTTATTGGTTTGTGTCATTCAAAACAGTTTATTTAGCGGCTTTATGCTGTAATGATTTACACATTCACCTGTGAAAGTTCCTTTAGGAGGTGACACAAATGTTTTTTGGGTTGCATCTGGCATAAAATCTTTTCCCAATTAAACAGGCACAGCCCTGGTGAATAAAGGTGCAGCTGAAACTTGCTAACTAGCTTCTGTTGTGGCTTTTTTTCTTCTTTTTCTCTCCTTGTAATGTTGTGGATGTTTCTTGACTATATTGGTTTATATTTTAGGTAATTAGGCACTATCACGGACACCTCAGTGCAGTGTATGATTTGGATCTGCATCCGACCATCGACGTGCTCGTGACATGCAGCAGAGATGCCACAGCGAGGGTAAGCTCTTACTCTGTGTTGAATCAGTGAATGAAATTGATGGAATGACTTAAATTGATCAGGTTTAAGCAGTACCGTGCAGAAAACTGTGTGACAAACAGCCACAGACCGAGCAGCAGGTATACCGTCATCTAAATGTTCTCCATTGATGTGTCATCATGGGACTTTCAACTGCGTTGGTATAACGACCCCTCACGTATTGAGGTGGTTGTTAATCGTAATGGAAAATGACCGAAACAGAGTAGAGTCAAGGCACATAGGTACTAGTGAAAAGAAACTTACCAGTCATGGATCCGCCCCTCCATCGCTCAGACCTCAACATTATTATAGCAGTGTGGGATCATCTTCACAGAGGAGAGAACCAAAGGCAGCCAACATCCAAAGAAGAGCTTTGATTGTCCACCACAAAGCCCAAAGACTTAAAATTACAAGAAAGCTTGTCTCAAAGAGAGAAGAGAAAATATGAAGAAATGAGGGGCGGCTCAACCCTTTTGCACAGTACTACATATCGCGTTTGTTATAGAGATGCCACTCTTCCGCTAAAGGGCTGTGTTCAGATGTGATGTGGGTTATGAGATGACACTAACTGCTTGTCCTCCCGGTCCATGCAGGTGTGGGACATCAGGACGAAGGCAAACGTGCACACACTGACCGGTCACACAAACACTGTGGCCACGGTGAGATGTCAGGCAGCAGAACCACAAATTATCACAGGTACAATTATGTTTTTTCAAATCGCTCACAACAGCAGTATAAACCCCTCCGTAAGACAGGCTTTAAAGTGGTTTCTCTTGACTCTTGTCCCTAATGTGTGATTGGTTTGTGCAGGGAGCCACGATTCAACCATCAGGCTGTGGGATCTGATTGCTGGGAAAACCAGAGCAACTCTTACAAACCACAAGAAGTCTGTGCGAACTCTGGTCCTGCACCCCAGACAGTAAGTGGTGTTTTATAAGGTAGCGTTGGTTGGAGTGGGGGAAACGCAGCATGCAGACTCCTCAAACAATGCTTTTTACAATATTGGTTAAACTTTGCAGTCGTTGATAAATATGTTTTTACAGAATCTCCTTCGACATGAGGCAGGTAAATGCAGGTGTTACTAATTGCATCAGTTAGTTGTAAGCCTAATTAATGTGATTAGTAACACCTTTGTTTACCTGTTTCATGCCAAAGTGAATCCTGTAATTTAAAATAAATAAAGTTTTGATTGTTAATGAAGATAAATTAATACTTGAGTCATGATTTAGGATTACAGGAGCACATTTGTTCATAACTTTAATTACAAGAACTAATTAAGAGGAGTTGTTCTTCAGATATCGATGTCATATTTGTTGTTTTGCAGATATACTTTTGCCTCTGGATCTGCCGATAACATCAAGCAGTGGATGTTCCCAGATGGAAACTTCATCCAGAACCTGTCGGGCCACAACGCCATCATCAACACTCTGGCTGTTAACTCTGATGGCGTGTTGGTGTCTGGAGGTAATAAAAAGCTGCGGTGCTGTCTTTAACTGTCTGCCTTTTTTGTTTGCTTGTTTTAAATCATTTTTATTGAGGCCAATGTTGACCTTATTACACACAGCCGACAATGGAACTATCCACATGTGGGACTGGAGGACCGGATACAATTTCCAGCGTATCCACGCAGCCGTGCAGCCCGGATCTCTGGACAGCGAGTCGGGAATCTTCGCTTGCATGTTCGACCACTCTGAAAGCCGACTGATCACAGCAGAGGCTGACAAGACCATTAAAGTTTACAAGGAGGATGACACCGCTGTACGCTACACTGTTACACTCAACTTGTATTTCTGTGCCGATTCTTATGCAGCAGGAAATAAAATAAATAATAACCATGTTTTCTTTCCTGCAGACAGAAGAAAGCCACCCAGTCAACTGGAAACCAGAAATCCTCAAGAGAAAAAGATTCTAAAGATTTTTTATTTGTTTTTCTTGCCACAGTAACAGCAGTGAATTTTATTTCCACCAACTTTTGTTTGCTCGTACTTTTTCTGTCAGGCAAACTCTCAGCTTTCACAGAAGCATCCCTCTTTATTCTAAAAACCATTTGCAGTCCTCGTTGTATGATGTTAGTCCGATAAAGCAGCCGTTCTGGACTGCCAGGAACCTCCCTGAGTGTTTGTTCTTGATGATAACGGCTCTCCACTCTTCACCTTCAGAAGGACAGACTTGAGAATGGACCTGCTCCCTGCCCGAGTCAAACCCTTCAAAGGAAAAGTGTTTGGAAGTTTTAGCCAAGAAAGAAAAAAACTTGTATTGTTTCAGCAGAATTGGTGGTTGTACAGACATGGAAAGTTTATTATGCTCCATTTGAATAAAAACCACATTTTTCACATGCCTGCGTTTGTTCAGTAGAGGTGGGTTTTGTGTACTCACCGAGGTATCCGTGGGTGAAGACGTTCCTGTAGTACTTACAGCCGTCACCCTTCATCTCCCAGTAACACTGATCTCCACAGCACTCGCTGAGCTCCACTGTGGTTCTGCTCTCAGCTGCTCTCTGCATTATCTGCTCGCCTGTGAGGTCAAGATGGAACAGCAGAAATGTTAGATGAATCTAAAGTGGCTGCCACTTCGTAATTAAGTGGCTGACTATCAGTAGACTTGGGAAATTAAAGGCCTAGTAATGCTTAATATGTATTCATGCTGTGTACAACAGGATTATTCTATGAATAATTTTCCATATTTTTCTCCCAGTTAACAGTAATTGAATTGCTTTCATTAAAGCGAGTTTTAACCAGACAACCTTTCTATTGAGGGGGGATTTATTATTCCTGTTGTGTAACGATGTTCAAGTAAGATTTTTATAAAAATGTGGCTCAGCTACGAAACAGTCTGGCAAATTTCTTCTGACCTCTGAAAATATCTTCACTTAGAGAACGGCCACTCGTTGGTTATTTTCTGCTTTGGGGACCGTCCTCAAACATGCTACATTCAAAGTCTCTTAAATCACTTTTCTTCCTCATTTTGATGTTCGCTTTGAACTTTAGCAGGTTGATGAGTTGCTGGCATGTAACTGGCTGGTTTGGATTAATCGTTTAAAGATGTGTACCTAATAAAGTGGGTGTGAGTATTTAATTCCAGGCATGATGGAGAAGAATTTGAAATAAGATTTCAGTCATCTATTGAAGCCAAAGTGGGAACATTGGGAAGAACTGCCTCCATGAAAGTTGTTTTTGTTTTTTTTAAGTATTGACATCCTTTAGGGTCCTCTGTCAAATCATCAATATTGCTCTAAGTGAGAGTAATTTGGTTGAATTGTCGGGCACATGGTGTTGTTTGTTAATGTTTCCATGGCTACCTGAGTCCTGCATGTAGAGCTTGGAGTGAGAGTGACAGAAGGCTCGGCCAGGTTTCTTCTTCAGACGGGCTTTTCTTGGCTCTGGCTGCTCCTCCACCTCCTTCGGAGGTTCTTCAACTGTCAGTAGGTGGCCCGCATTATACATGATCTCCTCTTCTAGAGACCTGAGACACATGTCAAAGTGCTCTTCATCCTCCTCTGCATTTCTGGGAGACAACAGCATTGATGGTTGAGAGTTGAGATGCTACAGTTAGGTGCACTTGTGATCTCTATGATCTCTAAAATATATTTTATTTAGCTAAGATATTTTTTTCCAAGACAACATGAAATGGTGACATTATTCCAGGAAATTCAAGGACACGTGTGACTGAAGTACGACACTTTATAACAAATGCAGATGTCATCCAGGGAAGGACGGATGTTGTTTTGCTTTGTTGTGTTTAATGTGAAGTGTGTTTATTTATTTATATTGCATGTTTTGGTTATATTTTGTGCAGTGTTTTATTTATATTGCATGTTTTGGTTACACCGTCAATCTGTCCTGGAGAGACTCCGCCTTTTTCCCATTTTACTAATTTGACACACCTGGAAAGGCACAGAAGTGGATAAGAGAGCCTGCCAGAAGACTGAAGGTGTGCTCGAGGGGAGGCTTGAGAGGCAGGCAGCAGGAATGGCTAAATGAATGGTGTCAGGCGGCGGCGCCTGTAAGCCCGCAGAAAGTCTGGTGGAGCTGGGTGTCAGAAGCAGGAAGATATAGCGCCAGCAAACAGGGACGCGGAGCGAGCGGTCCGACTGCTGCAGCAACGGAAGGCCCAGATTACGCGTCTGCGAGAAATTAGAGGCGGGCCGGTGCCGATTGGCGGTCACAAGGAAGCGGCGGGCAGAGTTGAGAGCTCTGCCTACCCGGGGTAAGTCTTTTGACTTATCCCCTTTAATGAATGATAGCTCCCTAAAAGAGTAGTGACTGCCGCTGCTTTTCTTCCTTTAGCGCACCGGGGCGCAGAACGCGGAAAGGAAGGCGAGGACGCCGCCGGGTTCCCTGCTGTACCGCTTCACTGGATTTTTAATTAGTGACTTTTATACCGTGGCGGACGCCACTGGACTTTTAACGTTGTTTTGTTGATTTTTATGGTGTGTTCTCCCCTGGCCAGGGCTGTTTTAATTCTTTTTATATTTTTAACTGTTTAAATATAATAAATTATATTTTAGCCTTACAGTTTTTAAATTTGTGTGCATTCCCTTGGCTGCTCCACTGCTCTGTCCGTTTGGAGGAAGGTTTCTCTCCTTTAATAACACTGTGCAAAAAATCACCTTCCCTCCGTTACGGTTTCCATCCTGCTAAAATTTCAGGTTTTAAAACGTGTCCTCTTCACCTGAAGTCCACCCACAGCAGGCCTGCAGTGATCAGTCCCAGCCACTCACTGGCTTCCCAGTTGTTTGTCAGCATCACCGGCACAACGATGACCTCCCGTGTTTCGGCATAGTTGAGTTCCTTCTTACAGCGCTGTGATGCCTGGTAAGCCGGAGTCATAAACGGACAGATCACAGCAGCCTCTTCCACTCCTGCAGCCATGCTGAAAACGCACACAGCTTTAATATGCACAACACTTAGCAGTGATGGAGCGCATCAGAGATTAGAACAGATGAAACATGTTATCCACGTCACTTTGCACTCACGCGTCGTTGATGTCCATCCACACCGGGAGCCCGTCATCTTTCAGGTGATCGTATATCTTCTTGACAAGAGGCTGATCATCCCACTGGTAGGAGAGCATAATGTGAGACGGCATGTCTTGGTTTTTTTTGAATTTTACTTGATTTATGAGAAAGAAAGTCCTGTGATGCTTTGGAGTTGATGGTTTTCTGCGTTGCTGAGCAAACTAACCCAGACAATGACACGCTGTAGCTATGCTGCTTTTTTTAAACTGTGGTCAGATTACACCTGTTGCGTGGTTGCAGCAGGCCATGATGGCGACTACAAGCTGCAGGACAAATGAGAGGTCAGCAGTGACAAACTTTAAGACCAGCATTTTCCAGCCATTCCTACCATTTATTATTTATACTGAGCACAGTTTAGACTTACAACAGACAGACTGAAGTCTGTTATGAAGAAATAAGAAACGCCCTATTTGTGTTTATGATACCATTTGCTTTAGCTATGACAGATATTATTGTAATGTTTTTCTGGTTTAAATATAATTAGCTTAGATTTTTTTTTTTTTGCAACAGTGTTTTTAAAGAAGCACAAACTGCACAAACAAATTTACATTTATTCAGAAATCCTTGTATATTAGTATCAGCTGCTAACTTCAGAGCTTAGATCAACAAACTGCAAACATGTCGTTATTATCAGGATTTCTTTCATCATGTGTTAGTTTTATGCTTCCGTTTCAAAGAGAAAATCAAAGTATCTAGTTTGTAAAGTTTTAAATATTTTATGCAGAAACATTGAAATATTCAGGAAAAATTAACTATCATTGTTGTAAAATTGTATATAAAATTAGTTTGTTTCTTTTCCCCAGTGAAGGAAGCGGGCTCCCATGCAGTAATCATCTTTTATAAATTTCAGAGCTCTTGCTTGCTTTATGCTCCTGAGAGGTGAGGAAAGAATCTTCCCATTGAACATGAGATATCAATGTAAAGCCCAGGATGTCCTCTATTTAGTACAGCGGGACTTATTGGGATAGCTCAAATAAGTCAGAAGATATAGACCAAGAATAAGTGTCCATTGCAGAGGACATAAATGAATAGGCTGGTTCTCAGCTATTCATGGACTATGCAAATGCACAACCCCCCCACAGCCACTAGGGGGTCCTCAAGCTGCAAGCTCAGCCTCGGTATATTTGGGAAAATATTTAAATGACCTGTCTTCATTTGGAGCCAGCTGCTCTCTTCTGTGTGTTTACTGAAACACGTATGTGGTTAAAACTGAAATGTGGGATATCGCCAAAGCTAAGCTGCAATGACAGGGAAGCTGTGGCTGGTGTTTGTGTGGTGATCATTTTAAAAATCACCATTAGGATATCTTGTTGTGAATCAAGTCTTCTGACAGGTATGATGTATGACTGACAGCCTCACATCTTCACGAGGAGAATAAAGGTGGCCCAGGCTGCAGTGAAACCTGGAACACATCAAAATGTGTTTATTTTTTATGCATAAAATTAAGAAAAGAAATCTACAGAAATATGCCCATGATAAAGGAAATATTTGCTTCTGTGGAGGAGGAGCCAGAATTTTAATTAAAAAAAAAAAACAAAAACAGAAAGCTGAAGTTGAAGAGGTTGTATTACTCTTCTTATTGTTGTTTTTCTTGTTTGAACTTTAAAATAGATGCTATAGTTTCTTTGTATTTTAATATGGTATTTCACTTTATTTTCACCTTATGGCGTAATTTTCACACCGCTGTGGATGAAATAGCGGTTTCATTAATTTTATGTTCATCTGGAAAATTTTGGAGGAAAATGGTGCGAAGAAGCTTCATTATTTACTTTTATGTAGGTTTTAATTGCTTGCACCAGTTGGAGATCTTTCATCGGAATTTGAGATATATAATTATCACCATGGATCATTGGATCATCTTAAAAAATGTAACCCCTCCACCCCCACCCTCCCTGTTATAGTGTTATAGTGACCGGATAGCCTTGATTTTTCCTTTCTTTTCCTTTTAAAGAGTGGTACAGTTTCTGCTTTTTACCAGCAGAGTGAGCCACCCTAACACTTATATGCTCCTCTGCTTAGACGGGAGCACTTTATTAAATCACTTCAAGCTCATTCTAACCACATTACCACAAAGGGGCCTTTTAGGACACTGTTTTGGCTCAACTGGTGTGATATCTGTATTTATTCCACTTTCCACCTGCCTTCTTCCGTAGGTCAGCTATACTAGGCCACGTGTCAGCAAGTGGCACGGAAGGTAATCTCTCAGCCTAATTAAATCTTAAGCAATCAGGGCCACAGATGGAGCCGATCAGCGTGGGACGCGCCGCCTGCCAGGAGGAGTGTTCACGGCGCACAGTTGGTGCCAGTCAGAGGTGTCGAGTTATGTGAAGGAGCCAAAGGGGGATTTGCACTGTGCCATGGCTGAATTTCTTGTATCCAGTATCACGCAACAAGCTACTGAAGTACGGTGAAGGAGAATGACCGCTCGCAGTCGCCCTGCGCGCAAAAACGCGTTCGTCCGTTTCGGTTCGGAAAAGTGCGCTCAAACATGACGACCAAACTGATGACTTAGATTCGGGAATATGCTGCCCGGCATCGACCTCAACAAACCGAGAGCTCAAAGCCACGCGTAAAGGAGGAATGGGGTGCAAGGATGCCTCAGCTTTGCTCCTTCAGACGCTCGTCCTGTCCCTGCTGTGCGCGCAGTCGCTGGGACAGGTCTTCAACCTCACGCTGTCTGTTAAAGAGGGTCTTCCGGCCAGAACTATCGTTGGAGATCTGGGAGCGGGACTAAGCAGGCCGAGCACTGGGTTTTTCATCTCAGAAAGCAGAGACTCGTATGTTTTCAGAGACTTGGAAATAGACTCGGACACGGGCATCATCTCCACAGCTGTAGTCCTGGACAGAGAGAGCAGGGATAAGTATGAATTTGTGGCAGCCACTCTCACGGGTGAGATGATAAAAGTGACAATAGAGGTGAAAGATGTGAACGACCATTCCCCCGTGTTCCCCTCCGAGCAGGTTGAGCTGGATATATCAGAACTGAGCCCACCGGGGAGTCGGTTTCAGATTGAAGGTGCTAAAGACCAGGATGAGGGCGAGTTTGGTACTCAGGGATACAGGATCACAGAGAGTGAGATGAGTGACTTATTTCACCTGGATTATCGCAGTGGATCTGAGAACCACCTCAGCCTGGATCTAGTTCTTAACAGTAAGCTAGACAGAGAAGCGCAGGACTTTTACACACTGACAATCGAGGCCTTTGACGGGGGGATCCCAGCCAGGACTGGGACTCTTCAGGTGAACATCCACATCCTGGATGAGAATGACAACCCGCCTGTGTTCAACCAGACTGAATATCACACCTCAGTGCGTGAGGATGCCCCAATCATGTCTGCTGTGTGTCAGGTGCAGGCCACTGACTATGACCTGGGTGACAATGGCAGACTCACGTATGAGATCAACAGGAGGCAGAGCGACCCAAATGAGGTTTTCTCCATCAATGAAACCACCGGGCTGGTCTATCTCAACAAGCCGCTTGATTTTGAGACTCAGGCTTTTCATGAGTTGATCATCAGCGCGAGAGACAACGGGGTTCAGCCTGAGTACAGCAGCACTTTTGTGGGTGTCAGAGTGCTTAACATCAACGATAACAGCCCCACCATCAGTGTACTGTTTCTCAGTGACACAGGAGATGCTGTGGTGTCTGAATCGGCAGCAGTCGGGGACTACGTAGCCCGGATTTCAGTGTCGGACCCCGACCTCGAGGGGGAGAGGATCACTGTCACACTCGAGGGAGGTGATGGGAAGTTCACCCTGAAGCAGACAGATGACTTTCTGTATGCACTGTGTGTTAACTCTGAGCTGGACAGGGAGGAGAAGGATTTGTATGAGCTGAAGGTGCAGGCATTAGATTTTGGCAACCCTCCCCTGAGCAGTGAGACGGTCTTCCTCCTGAAGGTGTCGGACATGAATGACTGTTACCCAGTCTTTGAGAAGGATGCGTATCTCATAAGTATTTCTGAAGATGCTCCTCAGGGGAGTTCCCTCATCCAGTTTCAGGCTCGAGACGCAGATGAGGGTGCAAACTCAGAGGTCCGATACTCCATTCTGAAGTCCAACCAGGACAGCCTGATCGACATCGACCCGGAGTCAGGCCTGGTCACCACAGCTGCAGCTCTGGACAGAGAGACGCAGATGGAGATATGGTTCCTGGTGGTGGCAGTGGATGGAGGAGAACCGGCTCTGTCATCCACAGCGACAGTCACGGTGCTCGTGGAAGACGTCAACGACAACGAGCCAGTGTTCGAGCAGCAGCTGTACAATGTGTCCATACTAGAGCAGAGCGATGTTGGAAGCTGCTTTTTACAAGTATGTTGGAGGATATTCAGCATCATTTTGGTGACTTATCTAAAAGAACAACACATTATTGTTTCTGAATGGCTCTAATTACATTTTCTATCCAAGGAGGATCCACAAGATGATAATAATGATAATAATAATTGGCACTGAATCAGGAAGTAGGCAGAAAAGCTTATCAACAAGGCAACAAATATATATATATTTTTTATAATTTGGGGAGCTGACACTCATATGAAATCACATGCATATTTATTTATTTTTTTACAAGAACACATCCACACACAGACCAGGGGAGCGTTTCACTTGACTTGGCACTCATCTCAGTAAAATATCAGCTAACATGGATTCACAGAAACAAAAATAAAGATATCTTTGTAGTTTCTGAAAGATTCACAGTAAATATCCATCATCTCGTGCTCTTTTGCTGTGTCTGTCTTACGTCTTATAAGACAAAAGTAGCCTTCAGTCTGTTTGCACAAAGCCGTCAGTGTTCCTCCTAAAGATGCTCAACATGCACCCTTTCCAGCTCAGCTCTGTGGCTTTAGTATGACAGATGTGCTGCCTGGTACCACACTCCAGCAGGCTGGCACAAAGTGCATCCCATCACAAAGGAACATTTGTTTAAGGGCACATTTTCTGCAAACATGAGATTCGATGAATATATAAGGACTGAAAATTTCTAAACATCTGGCTGAATTTTAGGTGCTTAGATTCTGATTCGAGCTTTAGCAACAACGCTTCAGAATACTGAAGACATCATCTAAAATAAATGTGAGAACTAGCAGGTGCAAAAGTAACAGGAATAACTGGGAAGTCATCTATAAGGAACCCCCCCTCCTCTGTCACATGATTTTGCAAACGCAGCACATGCGCTTTATTCTAAGAAGCAAGCTTCAAAAAACTGACTGGGTTTGCGTGACTGTCCAGACCTTGACCCGTGTCTTTAAACTTCCTTTGATCAGAGTTCACAAACTGGGAGGTGATATCATCTTTATGACTGTAAAATGAGCGCTCTATCTGTGAGACATGTCTGCAGTCACAGTCACAGGCAGACATGAAAGGAGCTGCACAGGATATAAGGCGCGTTTTTACTATAATCTTTATATTGCAGGGATGGTCCTCGCCCTTTGATTGTGGGGATTTTTTATGCTTTTATTATGTTGACTTTCACTGTCAAAGGAAGACGCGTATTATGATTCATAGTACAAAGCTTAATCTAAAAGCTGGCAGTTACTGTAGTATGGGAGTGCTGTTTTACAAGGAATATTTCTTTTAATATATAAACACTTAAATATAACAAAATCAGCTGATTTATACATAAAGTATTTGAGTAGGAGCACTTCATGGAGTCACACTGAATTTGTTTAAGGTGCTAAATATATACATAACAAAACTAATGGTAAATAGAAAGGTAAATAAACAAGAAAAAGACCTTTTATAATGGAAAGTATTTCAAATTCAACAAAGCAAAATAAAACGATAAAAATCTAATTACTAAATGTAATACAGAAAAAGTACAACAAATATCACATCACGTTAAAGTGGCTCATTACATCAGGTTGTATTTGTATAATAATATTAGAATTAATATAATATAAGAATTTCTTTTATGCACTTATGTGAACACAAGCTTAATAAGATGAGGGACATGAATTGAAACAAAGCATGAATGAATTCATGTCAAACTGCATGAACCACAAAGACTATCTAGTGTGTGCTTTGATTCAAGAACAATATATTTGTTAATGCATTTAATAATTAATAATAATTAGTCAGTTATTAATCACGTCCATGTCATTTCATACTGAACTCTTTCGTTCTCAGATCACCTAAAAACTGGGCAGCGACGAACTCAAATGTCATAATCATTCAATCATCACTAACTAAGGAGGTGTTCTTCCTCGCTTCATCGTCATTATATAAGTTCAGATAAACTGGTGTTGAGTTATTAATAAAGGCCTTGTAATTATTTTCATTTTCAACGAGCTCACCTAAACCAAATAATCTACCTGTGGACATTTTTCAAAAGTATTTCTCTTAATTCTTTATATTTTCATTAAACCTATTACATGTTTTACCTTTACTTTTGTTTTTAGCATTACAGTCTAATCCTCTAATGTTTTCCCTGTTAACATGTTCAAGTTAAAATAAAGGATCAGGGCACCATTTTACCAGAAAGGTAACAGTTACCTGTTAAAGTTGTGAAGAAAAAAAATCTTAGATGATCATAATTACACCATATGGCACATTATAGGCTCCTGATAGGTTTTAAATTAATTATTTAATGGGGGGGGGGTCCACATATGATCTTAGATATGAATATATAAGTTTTACTGTAAATTGTTCCCAGTTATTCTGCAGCACTGGTTTTAATTGAATTTCTATTTTGTGTTAAAGAAAAGATTTAAGATGTTTTCATTTTTGCACCTCCTGTTTTCATGCCTGCATTTCTCTTCTCTTTAGGTCGTCGCTACAGATGCAGACAGCCCTGAGTTTGGGACGCTGCTCTACTCTCTGTCTGATGGCTTCGACAAACAGGCCACACATCCCCTCTTCCAAATAAACCCCCACACCGGAGAGCTGTGCGTCTCCCAGAATATTGATCGAGATACGGGACAGACGGTCCATGACATCCTGATCAAGGCTGAGGATCCAGTGAGTGACACACAGATATATAACAGTGGATTTCATTTAAAAATTTTGTCCCTAATTTCTGGGTCCTAATAAAATTATCTCTCTCAGGGAGGCTTGAGTGCCCAAACCTACGTGCACATTGAGATCGAGGACTTGAACGACAACGCTCCAGTGTTCAGCCCTGAGGAGTACACCGTGAGCATCAGCAGCCACGCGCAGCCTGGCACAGAAATCGTCAGTGTTATTGCCACTGACCGAGATTCTGGCAGGTTTGGCCAGGTTACCTACGACCTCCTTCCTGGCGACATGTCCACTTTGTTTGCTCTGGATAAACAAACAGGTAGGGCCATAAAGATGTGAGAACACTTTCTGTTATAGTCTGAAACATAAGTGTGTGGACACAATTTCCAGTAAACCAACTGTTGCTTTTCCAATATTGAAATAAATAAAGCTTTGTGTAGGTTTCAGTCTTGGTAAAGGATAGCATTTTGACTTCTCAAGCTTGATTTGTCACATTGATCCAATCAGTAGTCTTTAAGTAAACCGTGTGACTGGCAGCCTCCATTATTCAGGGATAAACGACTGCTTACTTTGTGTAAGTCCCCATGAAATGATTGCCAGTGTCACAGCTCAGCAGGGGTGGTGCAGAAAGCCCCAAAAGGCTTAGATCCCCAGGTGGCTAAGGGGTAAGATAAGATTTGTGCTCAGCCAAAATTTAACACAATGAAATGGATAAATTATAGGAAAAGAAAACTTTAATCTGACACTTTTCTGCCTGCATTTGTTTTTATAGACATATATTGATTCTCTTGCACTTATAAGATGCATTTTGGTTACAAAAACAAGCCCTGTCCTTCCCATCTGTCAATATAATAAACGTGAAGTGTTGTGAATCTCATTTCACACATTTGAAAAGCAGAAAAGAACTGGGGAAAAATAAAAACATTTGAAATTAATTTTTCCATGTCATATTTTTCTTCTGTAGGAATGCTTCTCCTGACCTCCACTTTGACTCACCTGGGCACAGCTAATGTAAAGCTCTTGATAACAGCACAGGACGGAGGAGGCTCGATCTCAGCCAGACCTGCAGAGGTCACGATCAATGTTTTACGCAGTGCTCAGGCTCCAGCTGTGTTCCAGAGGTCACGTTACACTTTTACAGTGCCTGAGGACGCACCACCGGGGACACCTGTGGGGACGGTGCAGGCCATCAACCCAACAGGTTAGACGTGTATTATCTGCTCCTTATTATCCAAACTGATGTTAGAGCTGCTGGGAGAGAGTCATCACAAGGTCCCAGACTCTACCTCTGCTGAACATCACTACGGCAACGGGAGAAGTTTAACAACTAAGATTTTGTTGAGTTATTGTAGAGGACACAACATACACCATATGGACAAAAAAAAGCACTGGGGTCACCTACAGGAGCTGCTCAGACATGGACCCCAGGCCATGAAGCTCCTGGTCCTCAGTTTTTGTGCTGATGTTAATGTCAGAGGAGGTTTGGAGCTTTGCATTCACTGAGTCAGCAGAGTGTTGGGGATTTTTACATGACTCAGCACTCATCAACCTCGCTCTGTAACTTCACCTGCTCTGCCACTTCTTGGCTGTGATGCTGAGGTTCCTAAATGCTTCCATTTTACTGTAATCCCACTAATAGGTGATCAGGGAATCACTTGGAGGGACGAAATCCCACAAACTTACTTGTTGCATTGTTGAAGTAACACTCTCAAATTCATCGAGCCATTTTAGCACCATGGCTGCGTGCTTGATTTTATACTCCAGTGGGACTGAAGCAGCTGAGTTCAATAACAGAGAGGTGTGTCCCAATACTTTTGTCCATATAGTGTAATTTGTCAGTCCAATTATACTCTGAAAGCTTCACACTCTCAATAAAGGATCGGAATCAGTCCCTCAAAATAAAACATCAGTTTTAAAACTGAAAAACATTTTGAACATTTTATAAGTTTCTCTCTTCTTTATGCTTTTGTCACGAGTGCAAACAAAAGGAACAAAGCGTAAAAGTGTTCTTGCATAATAAAACTATAGTAAAAGCTTCAAGCTAGTCCTGCTCCAGCATCCTGCTGTAATCACGTTCTGCTGAGAGTTACGTTTGTGTAAGTAGGACTCTGAAAATCACTGAGTTTCTTTTTGGCCTACAGTTCAAAGAAATTCAGGTCGGATGGTTCGTAAACTTTATGAACTTTATGGTAAGATAAGCTAAACAAGCAAAGCTAACATCTGTATCTTGAAATATATTTTTTTTAAACCTATACAGCTGTTTAATATGAGGTGGATTAGTGCCGATACTGACATTGTCGTGCTTCATAGGTCTCTTGAAACATAATAACTGGATTTAGACACATTCAGAATAGGTGGCTGTTACACAAAGGCATTAATATCCCGACAGATGATTGCGACAGAAACGGTTGAGCGATAAAAGTTGCTCAAATCTCCTTTCAGACATGAAGAAGCTAAAGTTTAATCTTTAATCCCTTTGAGTCTCAGGAACACATGACAGATAATAAAGTGTAGCTGTGCAGTGTACTGCATCTACATCAGAAACAATCCTGTTACAGATCAACGCGCTCTGCTCTTTTCCTTCCTTGTTGTTCTAAACTTATTTATTGGGCACTTTCTGTTAAATATAACAGCAGGTTATGGTGGCAGCAGTTTAAGTAATAGAAGAGTGGATATCATTTATAATTTTATTCTCAGTATCCTAAAAAAAAACCTCTGCGTAGATGGTTTTCAAAGAGTAAAGGGATTCATAATTATCTCCTCATAGTCTTGTTTTTCCACTGAATGCCTTCAACAGCTAAACACCCCAACAACACTAGACAGTCATTCAAGGCTGTCTAATCACTTAAGAGATTAACACTTCGACTTAAAGCAGAAACAGCAGAATTGGGGCTGTTTGACAGGAGTCGAGCACCATTAAGCTCTCTGCTTGTTTCAGGAGTTTTTAGTTTACAGTCGAAGCACAACAAACACTTGCAGGGGATTAATGGGATCTTCTGGCCTGTGCTTTAATTACTTAAAGTGTATTAGCGTGTGTGTGTGGGTGTGTGTGGGTGTGTGTATGTGTGCATTCAAAGTTACATCTGATTAAATCCCAAGACATCTGGAACAATGTCTTTAAATATCTAATTTATGTAAGCCCTTTAAATTTTCATGACTATTTCATAGGGAAAAAAGTTGTTTTTTTGTTTTTTCTACAGACTCCATGGAATCTGTATCTTATCGAATCTCTTCTGGAGACCCTCAGAGTTTGTTCTCCGTTCATCCAAAGTCGGGTCTGATCACTAACCTCAAGCCCCTGGATCACGAGTCTCAGCCGTACGCTCTTCTGGTTCTTCAGTCCTACACCGACACCTCTCCCGTTTACAGCACCACCCAAGTCAACATCACTGTAGCTGACGTTAATGACAACGCCCCTATCTTCCCCAAACATAGTGACACCATCACGGTGTCACAAAACACTCGACCGGGAACCGTGTTGTTCATCGCTCACGCGCATGACTATGACAGCGGTGCCAATGGTCGGGTGCAGTATTACCTGAAGAGCAGGAAAAATGGCGTGTTTGTTATTGATCACAATCTCGGGACGGTTACGCTAAATGAGAGTTTAGAGATGGATCATCAGCAAGGATACAATCTGGAGATTGTGGCCAAAGATGAAGGAGAACCGTCCCTGAGCTCCACCCTGACCCTCTCAGTAAACATAGACCAAACGACTGCCGAAGACAGCCTGGCATTTGAGACTTTGATCTATCACATGGAGATTGGGGAGGGCTACAGGAAAGATGCTCGGGTCATCCAAGTGAGGGCTCACCAAACACGGGGAGTCCACATTTCAAACTCCGGCATCATCTACTCTCTGGAAGGAGAACCTGGCTTCCCTCTGGTTCCGTTTCGGATTCACCCAAAGACGGGATGGTTGTATCTCTCAGCCAACCTGGACTATGAGACAGAGTCCAAGTATCATTTTCGAGTGTTGGCTACGGAGGCTTCACTGTCAAATACCACGGCTATGGCCACAGTGACGGTGCTGGTGCTGGATATCAATGACAACGCCCCGGTGTTCAGCAGGGACGTTTACTACTTCACTGTGTTGGAGGGGTCGTCGCCACAAGGTTTGGTGGGAACCGTCAAGGCTGTGGATAAGGATTCTGGGAAAAACGGCCAGTTGTCCTATCTCCTGCTCTCAGATGGGAAATTCTTCCGCATCAATGCTAAAACAGGTACAAACACATCAAGTAACACCACCTTAAAGTTACCTTGTGCTCCGTGGTCACCTATGTGACGTTAACCTTTCTCCATCTTCTGCCAGGTGAAATCATCAACTGGGTGGCACTGGACCGGGAACAGTACAGCCAGCACACTCTGAAGGTGATGGTGACAGATCAGGGTCACCCTCGTCTCAATGCCACCGCCACCGTTCACATCCTGATCGATGACATCAATGACAACGCGCCGCAGTTCACTCACCTGCCAGCCAGCAAAGAGCTGAATGTGCAGGTAAGAACGATGCGTCTTCATCACAACGTGATGCAACTACTGATGCAATCAAAAGCAGTCTTGGTAAATTACAGTTGCATCTGCACTCCAAACTGCACATGCTTCTCAATAACGTTTAGCTGTTGTTGCCTTTTGATGCATCAGGAAATGCATTTGTCACTTTAGCAGTAAAACTCAGGAAGTTCACTCACATGTAGGCAAAAACCAAATTGGATGTTAGTCTGTAAAGGTACTTTAATGTTGTTTTGATTAATACCTAACCAAAATGACAAGCACAAGGGCAGGAAAAAGTCCTTTACACTAAGAAAAAACAGAAATAAGAAGAAGACACAGAAATAGTGATGACAGACAAAGAGCAGCTCATGAAGCAGGCAGTTAAAGACATGGAAAAGAAAAACTAAGTGAAAACTAAGTACAGGTCGACGAGTTAATACAAAAAAACATGACAATATTCCCCATATACCAGCATTATTTAATATTAGAAATTATTACACCGGCTTACAGCATGGTAAGGCACGACAACAGAGCCCAACAGTACTTGACAAAGTACTGAATTAAACTGTCAACATAGATAGTACGCCTGTGGGAGATGTCACAACAAATACATGTATCAATACATACTACACAAATTGATATATTATAGATTTTGGTGTCATCGTGTTGTCTCTCAACGACCCAGCAACAGGCAAAAATGATCCAAGTGGGATAATTTATCTAAGTAATACTGTAGCATGTGTATATGCTAATAAGGACCATGTATGATCACTACACAACATATTATCACCATACAATAAAAAGCAAGTATAAGGAGAGCAAATGCCACCCTGTCAGTTAAGTACTTGGTAACTAGCAGTTGGGTGACTGAAAAAAAACAGCAAGTATTCTTATCATAAATTACTTCCAGTGCTAATATACTGTGAACATAAACGTATAAATGTGCCAAGAATAAATGAACTTGAGATAAATATGACTTAGTGTCTAAGATTAGATACAGTTGTGCAAATTCTACACTATATCTTTAGTGTATGGGTTGTTATGTTGTCAGATGTACTTATGCTCTCTACGTGTTCACTTCAGATATGGGCTGGTCTACAGTCAGGATCCTTGGTCACAAACATGTTTGCCAAAGACTTGGACGCAGGAGAGAATGGAACAGTTATTCATTCACTGGTCACAGGTGAGCTGTAAACGTGTGTCCTGACTGATTACACAGATTTGGTCTGAAAAAAATGTTTTTTTCAGCTGCATGAGATATTTCTGGTAAATTTTATGGTTTTTAGGGTGCTGAATCCACAAATGATCTCCATTTCCCTCAATCACGTACAGTTTTTTTGCAAAACATGATGAGTTTACATAAAAAACCATAACAACGATGGAAAAAATCAATATTTTATTACAATTAATGATGCATAATTTTTCTTCCTTACTTTTCACTATGAAGAAAATAAACCTGTTGCAACACGATCATCTGAGGTCCTCATGCCGCCAAGCCCACCGCACCCGACCCCCTGTCCTCAACTCCTCGCATTTTCTATTTATATTTCTCTTGAGTCTCACTCTTAGAAATATTAAATTAATGTAAGAAATTATTATTGGATATGGTTTTTTGACTCACGTATGGGATACAAGACTTCAGTTTAAAAAGGGACATCGTATGCTTAATTAGACTAAAAACAAGAGTTGTGGAAGAAAACCTGACGAGGATAGAATTTAAAAAATATTTTTCATAGTTTCAGTGAGTAAAAATCTACAAGAAACAGTCAGAAAATTCTGTGCTGTTTTTTTGTTGCAGACCTGTGTTATTAACAGTTCGCTCTGTTCGCATCTCTTTTCGTCTGCTTTAGAAGATGATGATCTGGGGCACTTTGAGATTGACAGCAAAACTGGAGATATCACAACAACAGAGCTCTTCAACCAAGATGCAAAACCGTACTACACTCTGAAAGTGACTGCCAGGGACAGCGGAGTCATCTCTCAAGAGGACACTGCAGTCATTCATGTACAGGTACAGGCTGTGCTCCAGTTAGGGCCACACCTTTAAAAACAGCGACATATTATTTAATTGCAGTACAAATGTTCAGCCTTAATTCAAGAGATTTTACAAAAATACTGTATTAACTGTTTTGGAAGTTTACACTCATTTTTATACAGTACAGCATTTTATTGCTTTATTGTTTGTATCTTTTCATGCTAACTTTAAATTGGTAACTGTAAAGAGTAAAGCTGGGTTTGGTCAAGTGCTTTCCTCCCATAATCCGAATGGAGGGAAAAAGGTAATTATAGCAAACTAAAACTTTGTCCTGTTTTTGTGCTTCTCAGATTCATGGATTAGAAGATCTGTACGGCCGCTCCGATCGCCAAATTGTGAGACGCTTTTTGGTGCGGGAGGACACGGAGCCCGCGACTGTTATTGGCTCTGCACGTGTTTCAGATAAAGGAAGATTTCACTATTCCATCACTGAGGGGGACGGGAGCGTTCACTTTGGGATCGACAGCTCCTTCGGTGACATATACATCAACCAGCCGCTGGATTACGAGGCTGCCATGCAGTACTTCCTCGTGGTTCGTGCTGAGGACGCCAGCCTCATTCCCATCGTGAATGTGTCTGTTCTGATTTGTGTGATAGTGGAGGATGTGAACGACCACACGCCCTGGTTCCCTGATAAACTGGTGATGTTTGGTCTGAGGGAGGACGCTGCAGTCGGATCGCTGGCGTATGCTTTTCATGCCAGAGACGCTGACGGGACCTTTCCAAACAGTGCCCTCCGCTATGAGCTCGCCTTAGACGCTGAAGTCAGCGGGTCATCATCACGCTTCCCCTTTTGGATCGACCCTTACACGGGGAGCCTGACTGTAGCAGCACCTTTAGATCGCGAGAGCACCCCCAGCTTTGCATTCACTGTAACAGCCACAGATCAGGCGAAGGAGAAGAATGAGCGTAAACAGGCTGCGGTGACGGCTCAGCTCTTCCTGCTGGACGTGAACGATAACCGACCGGTGTTCGTATCCGCAGACACAGCTCAGGTGATGGAGGACGCAGAGGTGGGGAGTCTGCTGCATCATTTTGTGGCCATAGATGGAGATCAAGGTGAAAATGGGATCGTTTCCTTCTCTATTATTTCTGGAAACAAGAAAGGCTTGTTCACACTGGAGGAGAAGACAGGTATTTGTGATTTTTGCACAGCGGAAAAATTTATTCTAAATAAGATTTTACCTAAAAAAAACTCGTCAGACACACCATATGAATATCAGACATATGAACGTCTGCTGATTCACAGTGAATTAAAACATCAAACATTTCACTTTTAAATGTGAAAATTAATTCTTCTTTTATTTCCTTCCTTCTTTTTCAGGCCTCTTGCTTCTCACTGCCCCGTTGGATTATGAGACAGAACGTTTCCACCGTCTGACCGTCCGTGCGCTCGACCAAGGCCTGCCCTCACTCTCCTCCACCCAGACTCTGACAGTGGAGGTCGGGGATGTGAATGACCAGGCGCCTGTGTTTAGTCAAACCATTTACACCGCCACTGTGGCAGAGAACAGAGACCCTGGAGAACCAGTGATCAGGGTCTCTGCCACTGATCAGGATTCAGGTAATATTTAATTTGACTGGTAATAAGTCAGAGGTAATACCAACAAATAATGGCTGAAATGGGACAATTATACTGAGGTAGTGTAAATATAATTTTGAGCTTCAACTATTTAAAAATCCCTAGTTTTTGTTTTCATTTCATTTAAAAGTTATTATCTAATACAGTAATTTTCCAAATGAACACAGCATTTAACAGCATTTAAATTTAGTTTGAAATTGCCCTGATATTAAAGTGGAGTTTCCCTGTGAGGCACCTAGATGGCAGCACTAGCACGTGTCCATGAAGCCTAAAACCATAAATCCACTAACCATGAAAAGATGAAGGCATCAAAATAAAGTAGGAGCCAAATTGCAAAACTACAGCTTTTCCTGGCAAGACAAAGTACAACAGTCCATGTTTATTACTTTTTTTTCTCGTACCATGTGCCGTAATGCAGCTCAGCTTCCTCGTCGAACTTCAGCTCTGCTGTTTTTTCACTCCATTAACAGTTTAATTGAAACCACACCCTGCCCTTTTCCTCTTATGCTGTTCGGTTTGTCTGCTCTGCTCATTGCACATCCCACCGAATCTCATTCACCCGACTCTTTAATCATATTCCCAAATCTACACATCGGCACTGTTTATTTTAACACATCGCGCGCGGGGCCTTCTACATCCCGTTTCGTCTCCTCATTGTTGACAGTAGGATTCTTTTTAAATACTGGAGATGGAGGGCGTGCGGCAGGGGGACCTGTACAGGAGGGGTTTCAATGTGAACTAACATTCTTGGGGGTGAGAATTGTCCAAGAAAAGCAAGCAGACAGCTCCTCTGGGAAATCTGAAAGGCCCTCTCTCGTGATGATTTCCATAATCCAAGCCATCTGTGCCAATAGGCGCTGTGTGTTCTCATCCATCTCCTCAAATCGCCTCGTCTGGCAGGCCGGCCTGCTCTCCCACCAGTCTTATTTGATTATCATTTGTGCTGCTTTTTTCCCTGCAAACTCTCACCAGAGATGACCATTGTTTTGTGTCTCTGATGATCTATGTATGTAAGTTTCCATGTGCTGGAGTCAATCACAGAAGAGGTGCAATGTGAATGAGTGTGACAGCTAAACTTCTGAGCCTTCTGGATTTCACTTTTGTTAAGCAAGAGTTGAGATTTTGGGAGGGATTTTTTTTTAAAGAGTAACTGTGCTGTCTTTGTGTTCAAAAGAAGAGTTTGATTATTTACAAAGAGGTTTGATGGTAAGATTTGGTCATTGTGCCAGGGTTGCACTGGGAATCCTTTGGCTGAAACTTAAATGTTTTGATGGAACACTTTTGTTTGTTAGTACCCGGAGTGGGAATTGTTTTTGGTTGTTTATGCACAAGAGACAAAAGTGACACGGTTTACACCAAAAGAGTTATGAAAAAGACATTGACAGAGTTTTGTAGTTTTGACACCTACCAAGCAAACCAAGTTAACAGCAATGTAAATTAAATCAGTGAACCAAACAAAGCTAAGCAAAAGAAGTCGAGTTATGCTCTTATAAAACATCATAGAAGTGTGTGAATAGACCGTCATTTCAAAAACATGCAAATGCCCCGTGATTCAAATGTTTTACTGCTATCAGCATAAAAGATATCTTAGTAATCATAGCCTTAAATGCTATACGCATTCCTCGCCTTGCTCTATCTTCTGAGACTACAGTGATGTGACACGTGCATTATTGTGATGGTCATCAAGACCACAGTTTGCACGTAAAGTTGAGGTGAACTCTGTGTTTGCTTCGTATCACAAGAACCATAAAAGCTGCAAGCAGCAGGCCTTCGCAGAGGTTTTAACTGCCTTGTGAAGTTCAGTGGCCACATTGTTCTCTTTTCCTTGAGATAAGGACTGCCTGAAACAGAAGCAGCAATAAACATGCAATAAACATGAATGGACCTGAACTAAAGTTGAATGTGTGAGGTAGATAACGATTGAACGACTAGAGTTATCGGTTTTTCTGGAGATCGTGAGTATAAAACCGTATTGTTTTTGACATTCATAATCTCATTAGAGAAGCCACATTTTTTGTCTCACCAGTGTTATGGCTATTTATATCTGCTTGAAACTGGAAATGTTTTTTTCAATAGAGAAACATGCATGTATCTTTTGTCGGGGAGCAAATCTGTAATGTAAATCACTGGATTCCTGTAATTATGGAGCATTATCTGATATATGATCAAGTTGATTTTTGTTTTTTTCTATTAACCTTGATTTTCCTTTTTTTTTTTTTTTGATTGAGCATTTGTTTTGAGGTCTGTGACAGCATTTACATTCGCCTCCTGTGTTCATTTCCTCAGAGGAGAACGCTGTGGTGTGGTACAGTCTGCTGCCGGGTCCCGGCTATGAGCTCTTCAGCATCAACCCGTACACCGGTCTGATTACCACCACCTCCTACCTGGACAGAGAGCAGCAGCAGCATTTTACTCTCAGAGGTAGGACACATGAGCAAACATCTGTTAGTCCTGAGCAATAACATTTTAAGTAACAGTTTTCCACAATAAAAGCCAGAAGTAAACCATGTATCTATTAACAAAAATGAGAAAGTTTAATTATAAGTTCAGGGTTAACAAGCTCAAGGGAAAATCGGCAGTTGTGCAATACAATGCAGTAAAAGTCACATGTTTAATGACTTCCAGAATGATAAGACTCAAGACATCAGAATTATGCTCAGAAACTAAGTAACTGACTCATCACCAAAATGTTTTTTTCTGTAATAAATCAGAGCAATCTAATACAACAACAGTGGTAAAAGGAAATCTTGTGTTTGTCAAGTGTCGTGACAAACACGCCAGTCAGTCGTACAGCGTCGGGCAAAAGTCTTGGGAAATAGGTGGAGGGGTTTGTTGAAACGTGTAAACAAGACAAGTTTTCTTCTAATTTCTTTAAGTAGTCTTCAGGAATAGTTCTCCAGGCTTGTTGAAGGACATTTGAAGCTTTTCCTTGGATGTTGGCTGCCTTTTTTTCGGTTCTCTGTCAAGATGATACCACACTGCTTCAGTAATGTTGAGGTCCGGGCTCTGGGGAGGCCAATCCAAGACTGATGGTGTTTAATGGTGTGTTTTTCTATGCAGGTATGCTTTTACTGCATTGGCAGTCTGTTTGGTATCATTGTCAAGCTGAAAACTGAAGCTGCTGCCAATCAGATACTTTTCAGATAATATTGCATAGTTGAACAAAACCTGACGGCACATTTCTACGTCCATAACTGGTTGGAGTGCAGCCGCAGACCATGACTGAGGCTCCACCGTGTTTTACAGATGGCTGTAGACACTCACTGTTGGATCTCTGTTCTGACTTCTTCCCCACATATTGAGATGATTTGAGCCAAAGATTTCAAATTCATTTTCATATCACTCCATAAGACCTGTTGCTGATGATTTTCATTCTAGTTCTTGTGTAACTTGGGATACTTCAACCTTTTCTCCTGTTTCTATTCTTTAAGAATGGCTTCTTGAAAGCCAATAAGACCATTTCTGATGAAGCTTTAGTGAACAATAGATGGATCAACTGAAGGGACAGATACATCTCTCAGGTGCTTTGTCAGGTCTTTGCTGGATTGTTTTCTGATTTGTTAAGGACATGACTTTTAGATTCTGTTCATCTCCTGCAGATAGTTTCTTACTCTTGCCATTTCTTATTTTTTCCTCCAGTTTCCTCAAATTTTTTAAGAACGTGGGGCACACTATGCTGAGATTTGCCAAGTTTTCAGCCAATAGGTCTTTAAGAATTACTTTGTTGGTGCAAAAATACATTACTATTCTGTCAAATGTGTTATGTTTGGTATTTTTTGTGGATATAACCAACGATGAGATGTGTTTTTGTGCCAGGGCGCTAGAAAGAAAGGGAAAATGAAACTGAGAATGAGTGAAAAAGCAGCCAATGTTTAGCAAAAAACTTTGAAAAAGCTCCAGAAAGACCTGGAGAACTATTGCTCAAGACACAAAATATAAAGAAATAAGGGGTGGCTCAAGGCTTTTGAACAGTACTTAAAGTCAGTGCAAATTTCTGTAATTGTTCAATTACAGCCTGTCAGGCAGAAGATACAATCTGCTGATGAGGCAGTCTGTATGGAGGTGATGTTTGTGTTGAGCTGCCCTGTTATTGCATCACTAATGGCTATGATCAAGATGTCCTGAGGAAAACTGGTTTCAAAGACATCCTTGCTAATGTGACAACAGCTGTGTAAACACAGGAATTTGATTCTTTTCATATCACGACCTTGCTTGCTTAGCCACACACTCACAACGATAATTGGGTGAGAGCCTGCATCTGAAGGGTTATACAAATAACTTTCATTCTGTACCTTCTTCTTTGTCACGCTTCACCGGCAAAGCCGTAAAGAATTTAAGGTCGACCTTCTCCGTTAAAGCAACGTTATTCAGCAGATTGATTTATTTTAAGGAAACAGAAGACTTTTAAAGGGCTGAGCTACAGTATATCTAACCTCTTCTGACTGCACCGCTACACCCTTCTGTCTTTTCAAGAGTTTGCTTTCGCTCTCACGTGGGTGCGTGCAGTAATTACGTTCAACAGATTCACCAGCGTTTGGTGATTAAAAATGCTTTCACATGTTTTACCATAATATTTGTACAGTTGCCAGTATAATTAAAAATAAAGTCCCAGTAATTAAATATAATAACAGGAAGGCCTGAATATTTGGAAGCCACGCCAAAATCTCACAGGGCTTATTGGGAAACACTGAAATATATGTTTTCTCTGGCTGTAAATGAATTGGAAAGAAATAAAAAAGTTCTTGTCAGCATGTGTTAAAAGCTGTGTCTCATTATTTTCCGTTGACTGATTTGTTTTTTAATTTTTTGGAGTTTTTACTGCTATTAAACATCCAATCTGGCCACACAGTGTCCAGACACAGAGCCAATAATTGCCTCATTGCTGTGTTGTAAGAAAGAATTTTGAGTAAAATTGTTACATATAATGTTTACAGTATGGCTTTTTAAAATTATACTCTAGTGTTGAATGAGTTATTAAAATAACAGCGTGTGGCATATCTGAGACATTCAGACATTAAGACATCAGGTTTACAATAGCTACACTTTGCTTTTGGTGCTATTTGGATGCTATTTAAAAAATGCCAAAGAAAAATAGAAAAAAGGATCTAAAGAACATGCTAATAGTATTAGGCACTTGTTGTTTAACACATCAGTACTTATTATAAATCCTGTGGGTGTCAAGCATTTGAATATTTTAGTAAAAATTAAAAAAAAAACTGGTGAGTAAGCCTCTGTGTCGTTTCCTTTCTGTTCTTATATCCAGTCCAGGCTCGTGACAGCAGCGCTCGGCCACTTTCGAGCACGACGACGGTGATGTGCTCTGTGCTGGACGACAACGACAACCCCCCAGAGTTCATGCAGTCGTCCTTCCGCATCAGCCTCCCAGAAAACCTTCCTCCTGGGGTCATCCACACCGCCCAGGCCTCTGACCCAGATCATGGAGAAAATGGCACCATTCACTACTCCATACTTGGTGAGAAGATCAGACCTTGTTTTGTATTTCAAGCAACTTGAAAGTTTTACCTGTACTTCATGCTGTCATTCAAGTTGTACAGAATGGGTCATTCTAAAGAGCTCACTGAATTCAAGGCTAGTACTGTAATGATGCCACCGTTGCAACAAGTCCATTATTGGCTCCCATAAAGTGGCAGCTCAGACAAAGTTACAGAGCAGGTTAGTTGAGTGCTAATGCAGTCTGAGCAGCTCTTGTAGGTGTGTAACCAGTATTTTAGAGCATATCATTTATTTAACAGTTAACTGTCTGTAGTGAAGGGACAAGCACAGCTTATCTACTGACTTCTTGGTTCAATATTGAGCTGTGTGCATCTAATCTTTCTGCTTGGAGAGATCATTAGCAGCATACATTTAGTCTGACCTTCAAATAAATGAAGCAAGCAAAATTCTAAATGGATGAATGTCTGACTGCTTGGTTTCAAGACATCAAAAGTTATTTTTCTAAGTGCATTGTTGAGTCGAGTGGCCAAAGTTAAAGTGGAATTATCCTTTATTTCCTTTCCACTGATGTCATCTCTGATTGTCTCCAGGTGAGGACTACAGAGGTCGGTTCACCATCAACAGTCACACCGGAGACATTAGCACCACACAGGTCCTTGACCGGGAGGAAATGCAGAATTACACACTCACCATCCAGGCCCATGACTATGGCCCCACCCCACTCAGCTCCTTCACCCAGCTCCATCTGGTGCTGCTGGACCAGAACGATAACATCCCTTCCTTTACCCGCAAGAGCTATCATGCCTCTATCAGCGAGGGCCTCCCCGCAGGAGCTGAAGTCCTGCGTGTAAGTGCGTTGGATCCTGATGAAGGGTCTAACGGGGAAGTGACCTACTCCCTGACAGATGATAACAGCCAAGGGGCCTTTTTAATCGACGCCTTGACGGGAGCAATCCGCACCACCAGGTCTCTGGACCGAGAGAGCAGAGCTCAGTACAGCCTCAGAGCTGTCGCTACCGATGGATGCACTCAGGGACCGCTGAGCTCTTTGGCGTCGGTCACCATACAGGTGGAGGACATGAACGACAACATGCCGGTCTGTGAGCAGACTCCCTTCAACGCGTGGGTTTCCATGAGGACGCTGCCGAACCAGATAGTTACCACAATGACAGCAACAGATGGGGATCAGGGTGAGAATGGGACGATTCATTATGCGTTATCAGACGAGGAGAATCTGTTTGACATCAACACAGAGACTGGAGAGATTTCGCTGAGAAGACGAGTGAGAGCGGGTTTCTCTGGGAGGAAGCTGCAAGTTGTCGTTTCAGACAGAGGACATCCTGCTCTGACCTCTACCTGCCTGGTTTTTATCCATCTGAAGGGAGAACACGAAGGACTGCAGTTCACAAGCAAAGTCTACAACAGCAGTGTCAAGGAGAACAGCAGAGCTGGTACGTTTTATCTGTTTGTCTTGTTTTCACTGATACCTCTGAACATCTCAGTCATTGTTTTCGTCTCTTTCTTTCTAAAGGCACTTGGATTGCAAAGGTGGAGGCCAACGACCCAAGCAGCAGCAGACAAAGAATAACATACACCATATTTAGCGGCAACGAGAACCAGGTTTTCTCCATTAACCGTCACACTGGTAATTAAAATGTTAATTTCTAAATACAACTTTTTAACCAATAAAACCATCTAATCCCACAATTTAGATTTTCTGTTAGTTTTTTGTATTATCCCTAAATTACCCCTTTTCAAAAGAAATAAGCTTTTCTGGTCCTTCTGCATTTTTTAATACATAAGTATTTCAAACCATGTATGATTTTATCATATTTTCCCCCAAATTCCTTTTTTTGACTCACGTCTACATGCAGACACACCAAGTCAAATACACAATCTCATACTGATGTTGGACTGAACGTTCACCACAAAAACTTGAACCTAAAAGTACTTCTGTCGACACCTTTGTTGTCAGATTAAAAGCTGTGTTTTTCTTTCCACTACTTTACCATGACTTTTCTATTATTTGGTGAAAAGAGGCCAAAGAGGAAAAGGCCCTGTTCACAGAAGGGCGTGAAGTAAAATGTCAATTAAGATTATGATTTCTATGATTTGTGTTTTTAAAAATAAACCTTATTGGCTTGATATTAACTGAGCTGTACTTCCTTTTGAGTGCAGCTTTTACCTTCATGTTACCCTCTTATGTAGGTGAAATCCGAGTGCAGAAGGATAACTCTCTGGACTTTGAGGTGAACCCCCACATCCAGCTGGTGGTGCTGGCTGACAGTGGGCTGCAGACAGCTCACTGCAGGGTCTCCATCACTCTGGTGGACATCAATGACAACGCACCACAGTTTGAACACAGCAGCTACAGGACAGCTGTCTGGGAGGGCCAAGTGCACAATACCTACATTATGCAGGTAAACTTTCAGTATTAACACCCTCATTGATGTGAGATGCATGAAGTGATCCCTCTGATACTGACCACTTCTCATATTTTGAACAGGTGTTTGCCTCCGATGCTGACAGTGGCATGAACGGCCAGATTGAATACTCCATTCTCTCTGGTAACCCTAATGGAGCTTTCATTTTGGACTCTGTACGAGGAATCCTTGCAACCAATGTTTTACTGGACCGCGAGATCACTCCATCATACAAGTATGCTCAAACTGTTCAATAAAAAATATTAAGTAAAACTTTATTGCACACATAAAATTGATTCTACTTCCAAAATGGAATCAGCTACAGTTGCATGTTTCTTCTACTTCACTTCTTTGTAAATGTTACAGCATTTTAACTGGCATAGTACAACAATTATTTTGGTGGCATTTTACAATCTTCCTACAGTCCTGGTGAAAAGAAGATACACCTTCTTTCATTTCTAAGCTTTTACATATCAGGATATAATAAAAATGATCTGGTTCTTAGCAGGTCTTAAGCTCGGATAAATACAATATCAGATAAATCACAAAACGGGGCATATTACACCCACTCTGCCTCCTGAGCTGCAAAACCTCTGGAACAATGTCTGCTGGACAGATAAGATCAAATGTCTTGTTAGGTGAAAACCACACACAGCGTATTAGCACAAACAATAGTCAAGCACAGTGGTGGAGGTGTGATGATTTGGGACCTGGGCACCTCGCCGTCAGATATTTGTATACCAAGTAATCTAGACTCAAATATGAGGCCATGTGCCTGACAGGTGAAGTCTGAAATTGGGTCATGTAACAGGAAATAGATCCCAAGCACAGCAGCAAATCTACAAAACAAAAGGCAAAAAGGAAAAGAATGAAGGCGTTGCAATGACTCAATGAAAGTCCAGACCTCATACTGATAGAGATGCTGTGGCAGGACCTTAAGAGAGCTGTGTACAAACAAAGTACCTCAAACCTCAATAAGCTGAAAAAACATTGCAGAATGAGCCAGATTTCCTCCACTACCATGTGAGAGGCTGATAAAGTCATGCAAAAACGATTAGTTCAGGTTGTTGCTGCCAAAGGTGGTGCTACAAGCTACTGAATGATGGAGTGTACTGAGGTTTTTCACACACTGTTTGGCTTAGTTTTGATAAATAAATAATGATATGGTGTAATGTGTTGTTGTTCATCTGAGGTTGTATTTATCTGATCTCAAGACCTGCTAAGGACCAAATTATTTTTATTTTATTTTTATTTGTAAAATTTTAGAACTGAAAGAGGGCGTACTTTTTTCTACCATGACTACAGGTGAAGATTTTCAGGATTCAAGGGAGCAACAGGGTTTTTGGGTTTTTTTTACAAAGTACTGATTTGTCTCTCTTACAAGAAGGGGCCAAGACATCTTAATTATTCTGAATTAAGCCACCCATGGAGCCTGTAGTTACAACTGACAGTAAGCCTAACCCTCTTCACTGCACTGGTCTTCCATTTCTTTGAAAGGCAGAAAGGAAATAGACTTGACTAACTTTTCCTCCTGAGAAAAAAATCCTTACAAGACAAAAGAGGTTACAATAAAAAAAGGATTATATCTTTGTGATTGTGGGTGTAACCAAGAAACTCTGTTTTACTCTGAGTCAACAGGCCTGCTCAGCTGAAAAATGGATTTGAGAATTTGACTAAAGCTCAGTTGTATTATTTGCTAATTTCCTACCTATCTATATTACAGGCTGGTTCTACAGGCAGCAGACAGGGGGAATCCTCCACTGAGCAGCACCGCCACCGTTAGGGTCCAAGTGGTAGATGTCAACGACAACAGCCCTGCCATTCCCCCCATGGAGCCTGTACTTATAACTGAGAGTAAGTCTAACTCCTGTCAATGCACTGCTCTTCCATTTCTTTGAATGGCAGAATCTCTTCAGTACATCAACACTTACAGTTTTTGTAGGACAAGATTTAAATCCAAGTTCATTGTAGTTTAAACTACAATCTGCTATTCTCTGCCTAGATCTGCCAGCAGGATACATGGTGACCCAAGTGACTGCAAATGACGTTGACCTGAGCTCGACTATCACCTACAGCTTCTCAGACAACAGCAGCACCAATATTCCCTTTGCTATCGACCGGTATACTGGTGTCATTACCCTGACTCGAGCCCTGGACTATGAGGAGCAGACAGACTACACTCTGACGGTTTGGGCATCTGACTCAATTCACCAGACCAACGGAGAGGTTAAAGTTCAAGTGCTCGATGTCAATGACAACGCTCCAGTGTTCACCCAGGACTCCTACCAGGTGCAGATACAAGATTTTTCAGTCAGATGGTTGAAAGCATTCATAATCTTAATTATGTGGTACTCAAAATTTGAGGCTCCACGCAGTATCTTTGCTGTTCCTAGGACTGCACTCTTCTGGACAACACCTTATATACCAGCACCACATATATAATATGATCAAAGTTTGGATTGGATCATTTTCCTAAAAGCCCGTGGCCTAATTGAATGAAAGTTAGAAAAGGAGGTGGAATATGTAAAGAGTAAAAACCCAATACATCTTTCAGTAGATTCAGAAAACTTTCTGCAGATGTGATTTGCTCTTTGTTTTTCTCTTGGAGGTGGAGTTATCAGAGCTGGTCTCAGCAGACACGTTTGTCATGTCCGTGTCAGCTACCGACAGAGATTCTGAACTCAATGGCAAGATCAGCTACAGACTGCTTTCATCTCCGCTGCAAGGCTTTTACATCCAGCCAGAGGATGGTAAGGAACAGTGCAACTCATGAAAAGGGAAAGAGCTCCCATACATGATGTATGAACACTGACAGCAAAAGATTACTCTATACTCTATGCGCACATGTATATGGCACATGCAGTATCTAAGTATACCAGAGTTACTATACTCTATACTCATACTCTACTGATATCAAACGTTATGACTGTCAGGTGGTCTGATTTCTATATTCAGGAGTTGCTGTCCACATTGAAGGTATCTTTACTTGCACAGTTAAAGTCATGCATGCCTTAACCAACGGCACACAGAAAACCTGATTGGGAGCAGCTCAGGATACAGCAGGAAATGATACTTGGACTTTTTCTTCTGCCAGTAGCATTTTAGCAATGTGGAAATATATTTTTGAAGTCTTGTGCTAGTGAGGTTCTTGGGCAAGAGAGAAAAAAAGCCAATTAGAAGTCAGCGAGATAGAGTGCTTTGGATGAGCCGTGCCTGTGTTATTATCTCCCTTTTAAGAATCCCTAAACCCAAGAAAGAAGATAAATCCTACATAGCTGAAACCAAACCAGCTCCCCTCAGTTCTGGCCAGTTCTCTTTCACTTAAGAGTAATTTATGGGCTTTTACCAGGTTTGAACCCCAAATTTAATATCAGAGAAATGCATTTGCCCTGTTTTGTGGTGAGAAGCACTAATGGAAATTTGCAGCAATGTTGCCGAGTATGGCGCTTTCTGTGGTACGGTGTGTCTCTGTTAGAGTAGAGCCTCAGAGTGAATGCAATCGTCCTGTAGAAAACCTTAAGTGGCACTGAAGTGGAATAATAAATTGGATGAACAGACACTTTGTTGCATTTCACCAAGAAAATTGCCCTTCCAGTCAGCACATGGAAATAATGTTGCAATGCTGTGTCTAATGACCACGGCAGTTTTGATTTAACCCTTAATAAATTGATAGATTGTTACAATACACTGATCTTAAGAGGAGCAAATCCTTCAACTGTATATTTCTTAAACCGAAGGCCAGGTCTTTGAATTCAGTGAAGAATATTTTGGTCTAAATGACTATATAACCATGAATTTATTTGCATTTGGTGGACCCCCTTTAGCTTGTTGATATATTATTCCAACATGATCTAACTGTTCAAAAAGAGCTTCTTTTCATATCAGGATTGTTCGCCTTTCTTAGTCTCCGAGTGCTTCTTGAAATATCCAGTGTGCATTGGGATCATTATTCTGCTGCATTAAGTCTGTTAATCCATCTTCACAAAGAAAAATGAAGCATCTGGTGTTGTGCTGCTCCTCCTGGGTCAGGATGAAGTCCATTCAGGGAAAGTGACCAACTCCAAAATAACCAAAAAACCCTTGAAAGTTCCCACCAGCATGTTGCACTGTGAATTTTCCTTCCATGGCAGAGTCATTATCTCTAGTCTTTGTTTTCTTGTATACACATTTCGGTTGCTACCATAAGCTGAGAGAAGAACAGTTTGTTTAGAAATCATTATGGGTGATTTACAGATTACACTTCCCTGCAGATTTGTAGTCTTGATTTAGTCATTTCTATATCTGTGTTGAAGTTTTCTGTCCGTCGGGCTTGATGTATTGATCTTCTGATTACTTTTCGTCTAACAAATCTTGCTTTATAAAAATATTCTATTTTTCTCCTTACCGAGAGGAGGGGGTGACGTAATCGGTAGATACCAAAAACAGCTCGAACTCAGTAAAACTTTATTTTGCCCACATTTTTTTATGGATCGTCTTGAAATTCCACAACCTCATATTAGACCTCGGGTGACATGACTGCCTTGGTTGGCTAAACATTTGACCTTTGTTGTTAGCGCCAAAGATCAAAGTTGACCTTGGAAAAATAATTTCAAGTAACCATTTCGAGTAATATATCGTATGAAAGGGCATGGAGGGAGCTGTACAACTTACTTTTTAGGTTTTCAATGTAACGCCTTATAATGTCACAAAAACACCGTAACAGGCTGATGTCGTCATATTGTAATGAAAGCAGGCTGACGTCAGCATGTTGTAATAAAAACATCAGTTTTAGTTTAGCCCCTGGCCTTCGGTGGAGTTGTGCTCTCAGAGTGCTCTTGTTTCACTATGTTCTGTTTTAAGTGTTGTCAAAATATCTGATTATTACCAGATTTGGTGGTCATGAAAACACTACGGTTTTTACATGTGGTTTCAGACATTCGGATCCACAATATTTTGAGTCACCTTACCGACTACCTGAAGTTTTATCTTTGTTCCCGTGCTTGCCTATATATATATTAAAACTCATAATTAGATGCAGCAATATATTTCTGTCATAGATGACCATAGCTGGGAAGACTGCAGGCTAAACCAAACCAAACCAAAACCAAAGCACTAAACTATGAGCTAAACTTCCAAAGAGTTGAAGAGTTTTGCAATATTTGACATGTATTGTAAAAAAAAAAGTTATATCCCCTTGTTGAAAAACAAAGATTTGAATAAAGCCTTTATATTAATTTAGGCTTCATTTTGAGCCTAAGATTATATGCTAATAGTCCTGTTTGTGACTGTTACTGCCGTAAGTAACGGTCATGAATAACTCCTTTTACTTAACACATTAGAATGTTAGAACCATTATCAATACAACAATATCAACTGGTCCTTTAAAGAAACTTATTAACTGATGGGAATATATTCTATTTTGCAGGCTCTATTTTTACTAACAAGCCCTTAAAGGCCATCACAAACAGTAACCTGATCCATCTTCTGGTTGAAGCAAGAGATGGAGGAGATCCTGTGCACTCCACCGTTACCTCCATAGACGTGCTGATTTTGGACACCAACGACCACGAACCTTCGTTTTACCAGGACATATACACACTCACCGTCCCAGAGGACACGCCTATAGACACTACCCTGCTGACTCTTTCTGCAGAGGACCAAGACTGGAGCCCTGAAAATACCTATTTGGACTTTACCATCACCGGGGGAAATGAGGAGAAAAGATTCTGTCTGGAAGTAAAAATGGTTCAGATTGAGAATCAGATTAAAAATGTTGGAAAGCTTGTTCTTTGCAACGCTTTAGACCGTGAAACTACTGAGAGCTATGCATTAACAGTGAGTGTTTCTGATCGAGGAATGCCTCCACTGAACAGCTCTACCGTCGTCATGGTGACTGTAACAGACTGCAATGACAATGTCCCTGTGTTTTCCAGCACAGAGTACCATGCACAAGTAAGTGAAAACAGCCAGTTAGGTACCAAACTGGTCCAGGTCAGTGCCCACGATCCCGACCTCGGAACCAATGGCCTGGTGCGGTATGATATAATTTCTGGGAACAGTAAAGGTCACCTTAAGCTTGATCCTCAGTCTGGCCTCTTAGTAGTCAACAACTCTCTCGACTATGAAAAAGACTCGAAATACATCCTCACCATCAGAGCATCGGATGGTGGCAAATCATCTGAAAACCATAAAGTGGCATTTACGATTGTCTTCATCACGGTGTTGGATGAGAATGACAACACCCCATATTTCATGTTTCCTACAGTTAACTGTTCTGTGCTGGAGAACCTCCCTGCATTTACCCATGTATGTTCTGTTCACGCTGTTGACAATGACTTAGGCCCTTATGGGCAGCTCACCTACTCTGTTATGTCCTCCTGCTTCATGAACTATGGCAGCGGTAACCCAGAGAGGAAGGAGGCCTTTGCTATCGATCCCCTGACAGGCGACATTCACACCAGACAAACCTTTGACTATGAACGAGAAAGCGAGTACTGTTTTATAGTGGAAGCCAGAGATAAAGGTGACAAAGCTGCTACAGTGAGAGTCCAAGTGAATATCAAGGGAGTGGATGAATTTAGTCCGGTCTTTACCCAGAAGCAGTATCACTTTCTGTTGCCAGAAAACGTCAAGCCTGGTGATACAGTCGGTTACGTGATGGCAATGGACCATGATGGAGGTGTGGACGGGGTGGTGGAGTACTCACTTGTGAATTCATCACCTTTTTTCTCCATTAACAGAACAATTGGGGCTATCTTTGTCTCTGGTCCTGTGTATCATAGGGCAGGCAGCCAGGACATGGTAGAACTGGTTGTTTCTGCAGCTAGTCCCAGATTAGGCTCCAGGACTACAACCTGCCTGGTTTTTGTCAATATCTCTAGTTCAGCTGAAGCACTAACTGGAGTCCCCCTGGATACTCATATGCTCAGTTTGACTGTTTCATTAATCATGTTTCTCTTTCTGCTTATCATTTTTGTGAGCTTGGTTCTCAGATGTAAGCTCAAAGATGCAGCCATCAGAAAGGCTGCTGCCATTGCTACACACTTGAGCCATGGCACAAGCTCGCTCACGAGATCTAATAACCAAACACAAAGTTCCATGTCTTTGCATGACATTACACGCCCAAGCATCATGGTGACTAAAATGGATATCTCAAACCCATATAATCCATCAGACTCGAGCGGGCGAGGTTCAGCAGAAGGCGAGACAGCTGAGGACCAGGAGATCAAGTGGATCAACGAATACCCCTGCCGTAAAAGAAACGAATCTGCCCAGAAGTCCACAGAGATCCCAGACTATGCCTTACTAGGAGATAATATCTCTTGCAGTTCTATCGATGTAGGACCAGAGCACATCTTATCAGTCAATAAATGTTTAGTCTCAGGGATAGCCAGCACAGAAAGTCTCCACCACTTCAGAGAGGAAGGAGGAGGCGAGGGACTACTTCCTGGAATACTCAGGATGAGAGATTTAAAGGAGAACATGGGGATAAAAGGGTTCGCCCCCCTTTCTGAAGCCCAGGCTTCTGCAGATTCTCTCTCCTCACTGGTGTTTCTAGACGAGGAGTTGCAAGGTAGCTACTGCTGGGACTACCTTTTGGACTGGGAACCCCGTTTCCAGACTCTGGCCTCCGTATTTACTGATATTGGGATGCTCCCTGATGAGGAACTTCAAGGTGGCCGTGAGGACTTAGCAGCAGAATCGAGTTGTCTCATGTACCCACCACCTCTTATAACAGGGGTAGCACAGCCGGGCATAAGGACCGTTCCTCCACGAAAGCCGGGGCGTGTGCCAAGCATCGCCAGACGACCCTCTTACCGGAAATATGCTTATTCCCCCTTAGCCAGGAACACTGGACTTACCCCTTCAGCTATGACACCTAATTTCTCCCCATCACTGTCTTCGCTCACTATTAGGACCCCCAGTGCCTCACCAGTTGTCTCAGACACTGGAGTTGGGGGGATCAGACTTGAATCAGGACCCCTCACTGCTAGCCTTTTAGAGGCAGAAATACAGGTATAGGCAAAAATTGTAAGTGACATCACTTTCATTTACGATTCACCTTTTGAAGTTTTTTTAGGAGACACTGCACAGTTTGGTTGTGATTTTGCTGATATTCAGATATATTCCTGGTATCATTTCCATAATAGCCCCATTGTCCACTTGTGTGGTTTTAAGGGGGTGATACAGTAATACAACGCAATAATATCCTATTGAAGTTAATGTAGTGGTTTGCATTCCGGGCGACATCGTAACTCACTTCAGTAAAAATACTAAATTAATATCTGAAAAACTCGGACTGAAGCCTGTCTTGCATTATATTTTTGTTATGTACATGTCTGAAAAAGAGCAGATGTTCTAGTCAGCAATTAATTACCGAATGTTTTATTGTAAACATGTATATGAGCAGAAAATGAAACACTTTGTTATTGCAGTTGGTTGCAGCTTCTAAATGGAAACTTTTTCATGGTTGATTTAACTTTAATAACCAAAGAAAGGCAATATTTTTCTGTGGTTAGCTATGTTAGCTGCTTCCTGGAATAATAAAAAATGGTATTTTGAATACAGGCCTTTTTACCTCCCCTTTTCATATAATCTCTCAATAAATCCCAATGAGAAACAGAATACATTTTATTCCTTCAATTTAATACTTTAATACTTTTAAAGCTAAAAGAAAGGCTGGGTTAGTGCAGCTATCTCTCAAAACCAAAATACAGTTCAGGAATTCCTCACTGGTACAAAGTTTGTACAGATTATACCGTTTCTGCTGTCTCTATTCATAAACCAGTTCCATATTTTTGTCCTTTTCTCATGATATATATTCATGATTGTTTCTGTGTGCTGTCTGTAAACTATGGCCACCCTGTTAATAAACAGCACTTTAGGTATAATTTTCAGAGAAATGTATAATCTAAATATTAAAACATTTGTAAGTAAATAATTTGTAATAAAAAAGTTTCTCTTGGGGTTTTTTTTGTCATATTGTGCTACTGAGTTTCTTTTAGGTAATTTGATTTGCACGTATTTCCTTATTTCCAGTGATAAAAATGTTTTTTCGTCACTGTAACTGAGAATCAGTGACATGAACCACTAATAAAGACAGGATTCTTGTGGTGGGGCAATAATAAAACAGCTCTTTAAAGGCATTTTTGCAACAAATACATTAAACTTTTATGATGTGTTTTCCCAGGATATTGCATTTTACGCTTCAGACGGTTTTCTTTTCATGAATCGGGTCTTTCACATGGTCAGCTTCAATATTTTGCATCTGAACAGTAACAAGAGTTTAAATTCTTTGATAATACTTTACATAAGAAAAATGGGATAAAGGTTTTCAAACTATGTAAACACTTGTGGTGGTGTGCAGAGCTATCACAGATTCTGTTCTTATTCTTTATTTTTAGGATGCTGATGTAAACATTTACATCCTGTATACATGCTTTTTATAGACCAACACTATAATATGTGTACACTCTCGAACCACTTTGTTAGGTACACCTGTTAAACTGTTTTTTAACGCAAATATGTGTCTATCAGCCAATCAAAGGGCAGCAAATCAGTCCATGTAGGCATGTAGACATGGTCAAGATGACCTGCTAAAGTTCAAACTGAGCATCAGAATCATGATTGGAGTTACTTTGCCAGTCCTTTAGTATTTCAATAACGGCTGATTTGTCCACACAACCGTTTCCAGGGTTTACAAATATGTAGCGGCAGCAAATCTTTGCCTGGTAATTAAACCTCAAAACATCAGTCTGGCTCTTCTAATGTGAACATCAGGTTATGAAGCAAATTGATTAAAATAGAGGAAAGCCAATATCATCACTAGTATATTTCAACCTAATACTTACTGATGGATTATAACCTTAATAATGAGTTATTGTTGTTATGTTTCCCCTTTTATTTCAAGTTTTAGGTACCTCGCATCTCTCCTTTCTTGTTTAAATGATCTGAAAGTGGTTCAACATGGCTCCACGTGGTCTGCTGTTAATCCAAGTGTGCTGCCTTTGGGCAACATATGAGCCGAGGAAGCTGAAGAGCTAAAGTCTTTATCAGATAGTTTCACAGAAGATAATAAACAGTCGAGCCTTGAACTATACTGGCCAAGTGTGCCCTGCATGTAGCCACTGAGAGATGTATAAGTATTTATTGACTTAGCCAGCTTCTCTACTGCACATCGCAGGGCTTTGACAAGCTTTCCACTCTTCTGTATTTGTGATTTCAGTGGGTCTCTGGCCTCAGGACCACAGTGATGAAAGATATCTCTAACTATATCAGGTGATCTGGCAAAGCAAGCTTGTGTGTCTCAGCACATAGCTCAGCAGTCCCTGCACCAATGTTAAGAGTTATTCAGTGGATCTTTATAAAACGCTGCCCATCACCCAGGCAGTCAGGTATGAGTACGTTTACAAAGAAGGGTCAAGAAGTCTCAACCACACTAAGATGTTTCAGTACTTACACGAAAGAAAGAGAGGTTTGTGAATAATGTTGAACACATGCTTGAGAAATTTTAACGTCATATTAGGCTGGCTTAAATCATCAGCATGACCGGATTGTTCAGATTGTTTATCCACTGTGTGCTAAAATATTACATAAATGTTTATGTGGACACAGGGTGACCACATCCCAACAAAGTAAATGTGAGGCGCGTAGACTATGTTTGTGTGTTACAATGTGAGGCATCCTGCTGAAAAGGTGGTCTAAAAAAATCAGAAATATCTCACAAACTGCAGGCTAGAAGTTTGGCATTCAGCATGTGAAAGACAAATCTACTTGGTTTAACTCGCTCGCTAAAGCATTCCAATAAGCATACGCCAAAGTCTATTTTTATCATGTTATCTGCTATTATTGTTATCTGGCGTCTGTGCGGTCTGGTAACACTCTTTGAGTTTCAGCAGGCTTACATCACTACGACTCTTTTTGAGCCACACATTTTTTGTGATACTTGGCATGTAAAGGGTAAACTGGTCCTTATGCAGCACGTTTCTATTTTATCTGCGCACTCAAGGCACTTTACACAACTCGCCTCATTCACACATTCATACAAGCATTATTTTTCTATGTAAGTGCTTTCTATCTAATGATGGATTTGTTAGGAGAGAGCAACTTGGGGCTAGTATCTTTCCCAAGGATTTTTGGCATGCCCCGCTCTATCCCCTGAGCTACAGCCACCCTGTGTCACTTCATGTCATATGTACCATAGTCATGGTAATGTTCAGCAGGAAAAGACAGTGATAAATAGTGCTGCTATCTTCACAGCCATTAGTTATGACAGCGAGAATTTAGAAAGTGTAGAAAATGGGACATCGTCTTACTGAACTGAAGGCCTGAAAGTCAGATTCTGACGCAATGATAGTCTCATTCTGTTTAACTTCAAAGGCCAGACTGACTCTGTGCAATAACCTATTGTTTTATGTTTGAGAGGAGACTTTGTTATACCATAACCCATAGAAGCTGTAGTAGCAGTTTGTCAGGTGTGTAAGTCAGCTTTTGACATGTTAATTGAAGACTTGCTATAGGCTGATTTAAGAACCATATGTTTTACAGCCATTAGATTCTTCTTGAGTTCTTCCTGCTGTGCGTCATTAAGCGCAGTACTAGATCTATTTGAAAATTCCAACGATTCGGCCATCGAGAGGTCTGGAAACGAAGGCAGTCTGTTTTAAACAAAGCTGCCTCTAAAACCTCCTCCTCTCTTCTACTCCACAACCACTTCAGACACTTTTCTTATGTACACATCTGAGCTCACTCCTTCACAACAAACATTTAGCACATCTTGAAGTATAGTCACTGAGAGCAGCAATAAACAGTTTCGCCTTCAAAGAGCCAATTGTCTTGTCCCGTCACACCGTTTGACACGTTTTGAACGGTGATTGTTTGGGTCTTGGGATCCAGGAGCATTGCTCCCTGAACAAGTCAGACGTATGCATTCAGCTCAATAAGCGACTCTTTAATTTTCACTGTAACGTGCAGATGGTTGAAGTGTAAATTAAAAGCCTATCGCCTTATGTAAAAACAACATATATATATATATATATTGCCAACAGCTACAGAAACAGACATGTTTCCTGGTGTGCACAAAGAGAAAAGTCTGTTTATTGTGTATTTTGGGTGAGACTGAAGGCAAAGCACAGTACATTTTATTGCTCATTACAAGATGATTTAAGGGTGGCATAAAATGTTCCTAATTCTGATGCGCTCCTCTGGATACGTGATTATAAGAAACTTGAGCTGTGTTTTGGGTAGGAAACTTTTTGTGCGGTTAATTTTATTTGAGCCCAGGACCAGAGACAAAGCTCTTTGTTTTTTATTATATGGAGGGTTTTTTTGTTGTTTATATAGTTTGACAAATGCATCACCACAACTACCAATGCAAGGCAACTTATATAAGACTATGAGCTTATACTAGATCTGCTATTGTTAGATCAGGTCGAGCTAATACTATTCCTCCTGAACCAGGTTTTCCTACCGAAAAGGAAAAAAAGAAGAAAAAACGCTCGTTCAGCCTGATCAACTGGAAGAAGAGGCACTGACAAATAAAACCCAGCTGTGTTCTCCTCCTGGATTGGATTTCATATTTATCTCTATTTGCATTCTGTTGAGATATATGCTGGCCTCTAAACAAGTTTTGCATTGTGGTTTCTGGCTCATATCACAGGGGGCTTGAGGCCCTATGATGCACTGAAAGAATTTAGGTTACTTCAACTTGGCTGAGAAACCGTTTTCAAGTAGGGGAGCAATCAGGAATACAGCTGAGGTTATAATTAAACTGTTTACATACTCATCATTAAAGGTGTTGATGACTGTTAGGGTTTTTTTCTCCTTTTGGCAAAACAATCATGATTTAATGGACAAGGTGAAAGTATATAGGCCACTATACAGGATGCTGCGAGGCATATTTGTGTGTTTTACCTCACACATATGTTTGTGTTTCTGTTTAGCTAATCAGGAAGTTTGAGCAAGGACCAGTTTAATGTAATCATAGGGTTCTGATACTTTATTTTTTTAGCCATACACATTGGATTTAAAGAAAAAAAAATACAAAGTTTGTAATTCTAGTTCACCTGCTGATACTAGTACATATTGTGAAATAGTAATTTTATAATGCACAAATATAGACTATATCCATTACTTGCACTTGGCACAAATGATCCCTAATACATGTGTTTACTACCGAGAGGCATCCATAACATCATCCTGAGAGCATTAGTTCAAAATCACAATAAAGAGAATGTTCTCGATTAGCACAATACATGGCACGATGATACAGTTTATGTAACAAGGTTTGTTGTCTATCAGTGTTTTTTCCAGCATTTGTGACAGTCCCGTCCAATTTGTCCCTGTTTGCCACAGTCATATCATATGAAACGGAGATTTTGAATGAATAAATATTGTTGTTTTGGCTAACCCCAAATCTCTTAATTTCCTCCTAATTTAAAGCTACTAACAAAGTTATTCGAGTATTTTCACAGACCAATCCAAAAAGTTACTACAGTGCAGAAACATCAATCTTTATAAAAGTAAGTTCACTCATGGTGAACAGTGTGAGGTGGCATGGAGACCAGATGTGGCCAGCTCATTGGGAACGGCTAAGATGTTATTGATGCCCAGATTTCTTTGGTCGCAGCGTTTAGCATGCAAAACTTACCTTCATCTGAAAGCTTTGGACTCGTGACCACTAGTCCACTTTTATTCTCTTTAACCAAGCTAGGATGCTCCTGCTGTTGGAGTGGCTTTGCTGTGCTATTTGTGATGTAACAGTGTTACCCCCTTTTTCTGAAACTGAGTCTTAATGCACTGCGTGTGAAGCTTGTTCCTGTTCCTACCACGCTTTTCCTTGCAGTTAGAATTCCATTAATATGACTTACAGTACTCTCCAAACAGCCAGCCTTTTCAGCGATGACCTTCTATGGCCTCCTTGTGGAGGATGTCAGCGATGGTCATCTGTCCAGCTGTCAAGTCAGCAGTGTTCCCCATGACTGCAGTTGTGTGTACTGAACTAGACTGAGAGACACACAATATTTACACTGTTTAAATAATATTTAACTCAAACTGCTGTTTGTGATTTTCATAAGCTATTACAAGAATAAAGCCAAGGCTTTAAATATTTCACTAAACATTTATATAGAGGATATGAAAGTTTACCTTTTCAGTTAAAAAATGAAAAATAAAAACGTTTTCATGATATTCTATTTTTTTCTAGATGCACTAGTGTGTAATAATCTTTGGGGAGGGACTGATTAAACTTTTTTTGCAGAATGGTAATAATTGTTGACCCTGCTGATTACTAGGAGCTTTAATAAGCTCAAAGCAGCAGAGAGAATGTGTTTTTGTCATAGATTTTGTTTGGACTTTATCAACATTGTGCCAAAAAAAAAAAATAGACATCATCGTCCTCACTATCATCAATCACACTGGGACACTAAATTCAGACAATTAACATGTGTGCAGCATCTATTATATATATTTCTCCACAAATCTATAAGCTCATCCATGCTGTGCTGCTGAAAGATTATATAAACATTGTCACACTGAGTGCACGCTCTATGATTTATTTACAGACTGGAAGTGATCCATTTTTGTCCCTCTTACTCTCTCTACCACCTTCAACGCATTTGATAGGTGACAAAAGAAAAGTTAATCATCGTGATTAATTATTAATGAGGGCCGCTTAGTATTTATTTATAATACAGAGACTTTACCACAGACATTTATAATCTTAACAAACGATAGCAATGCTATTTACATACAGGATTAATCACAGAACAAGTAAGCTGCACTCTGTACCCATATTTACCTCTGTTTTTATCGGAAACATGTGGAACATCCTTTCAATGCTTTTCAGATGTTTGACAAGTGTGCGGGACGATATACACCAGAGTGCCTTGCTGGGCCTGCTCCTGATGAAAATTCATACAGACATGATGTGGGATAGCTGAGCAGAGCCAGGAACAAGAGGTTGAAAATGGGGTTCATGCTGCAGAACTGCAGAAACAGACTAGAACTGTTCTGTACATTCATGTTAAGATGGGAGTTTTCACAGGACTGCATGGAGAACTGAGTAAACTTTCTTTAGAGAAAACATCCATATCTCTTAAATATACTTCATTCAGTCTATAGAAATGGTTCCTTACAAACGGCAGCACTATTCTCCATTCAAAAATATGTGATAGTTTTACTCTGTGTTATTTAAAAGGAAAATGTTGCACTTTGCATTGATTGTTATAAGGACTCCAATCACCTTCTCTAGTACAGTCTGTTTCCAGTTACAGCCTAAAATAGTATATATAGAAATGTCCATAAGGCATTTATTAAAGAAATTTAGTATACATTGATTCATAAAAGTCATAAAGGTTCGATCATCTTCAAAACTTCTTGAGCACCACAATGAGGCTGGTATTTTATAACTTTGAGTAAAAGATATAGATGGATTGTTCTATGTTTTAAATTGATTTGTTTGGTTTTAGACTTACCCATAATCTTCAGTTATGCTTTTGTATTGGTTCACATATTTTTCAGAGTTCCATTATAAGGATTTTAGGCGGCTGAAGTTTTCGATTAGCTAAAACAATACACTATTGAGGTTTAGCAATCACGTGACATTAACTTGTCTGTTGTTTTGGATGTGACAATGACTTTGACACTGTAGGAGCCAAGAAACCAGTTCATGCCCATCTCGCAACACCAGAAAAATGTGTATTTCCTGACCAGTTGACAAGTGGTTGATGACAGGCACTGGGAAAGTGATTGCTAAAGCCCCAGGCACAGTCCCCAGTCGGTGACTTTCTGGAAAGCAAAGGTTGCTAGGGGAAAATGTATATACCCTGATTGATTGGATGGAAAAAATCTCATGGAGCACGCAGACTTGTTTCCCAACACTCACTAAATACTGCCTGAACAATATTAAAACTGTTAAAAAGTGATAACTAGAAACAGAGTCCATTTACCTTCAAAGTAAAAGCTGTGCCCTGGCAAACATGTTGGCTGTAGTACTGAGGCACAGCTTTTACTGTGAAGAATTTTCAACCTTTACGACCTCTAGTAGTTAGCAAGTGTTTGCACAGAGTATCTTCCATGCAAACTAGAGGAAACTGCGACAATCTGCTAGCAACCAAAGCAACAATAAGGAGGGTTTTGGTGCAGCACTGATTTTGCAATCAACTTCGCAATATTTCGACACACAGCAAGTGCTTAGCTTATGAGGTATGACAAATCCGACCGTTATTGCTCTGCTAGTTGTGATCATTTGCAGCTTTTTGAAAATATCCCCACACAATAATTCTGTTAACAGTGAAAACCATTTCATGCACGTAAACATCACTGCCTGAAAACAAAAGTTAGCTTGTTGGATGGTCCCTCAAATTCCACTACAACGCAAAGATGGCAACCAGGTTGAGAAGTTTACAGCGGTCCATGCTCAGCAGGTAAAGTGATCTGCACATAGCCATGTAGCCATGCATATAGCTTCTTGTCAGTACAGATCAAAAAACTGTTTGGATTTCTGATTTTTGTCATTCTACTAACCACCTGTGTTTATTTCTCTTGTTTGTTGTAGCTTGATGAGTGTCTATAGAGTGTAAACATTTATGCACTCAAAATAGAGAGTGTAAGTATGGAGTTTTGCTATTTGGCTCCACTGCTAGTTTTGTTCTTTCAGTACAATGTGTATAAAATGTCTATATGTGAATCTACCACTTAGACTAAGATTTTCAATGCCAACTTTTCAGGAGTATTTGCAACTAGTACCAGAAGTTTTTGGATGACTTTAACATTGCACAGACTGTCACTGCAGGACCAAGAAGTTGTGTCACACACACACACACACACACACACACACACACACACAGATTTAGGATTGGAGCCCCTTGAACAAGACCAGTGGGGAGAGGGAAAAGGAGCTTTGTTGGGAGGGTCAGACTTTGGATGTATGAAGGAGCCTCAAGCGTCACATTTGGGTCCAATCAAATCAGTGATGTTTTTTGGCTATAATATATAAAACAGATGGACCAAAAGTGGGAGGAGTATGATTCTTTTGTTGCAAAAGCTGTTTGGAGTGAAAAAAAAATAGCATTCTTTTTCTTTCTAAAGAAAAATGACCTGCACTTTTCAGCTTTCCTTTATATTTAATTAAATGATATCTGCTTTTCCATGTTGTTTTTTTAATTAATTTCAAATGTGTTTTTTGTCTCCTTGCATGCAGTCAGTTTGACTCCAGCAGTGATTATCTTTAAGGTTCTGTTTCTTCTGTAGCCTGTGTGGCCGTCTGTTAACATTAATAAAATCTCAGCTTCTAACGTGCCCGTAATACGAGCTGTAATAGATTCAGCCACAGACTTAAGTGTGAATGTCACATTAAAAGAGTGTCTCTGGACATGCAAAGTTGTCTCACACCCTCAAATGACCTCTAACCTCTCAGGAAAGCAGTGGGGGAAGGGGGGCGCCTGGGACTGTTGGGGGTGGTTTTAGCCACAAGGTGAAAACCTAAGGGCAGGTGCTCCCTATACGGGCCTCTGTTCCCAGTATAAGAGTCTGGTTGTCCTGTGATGGATGGGTCTATCTGAGATGCCAGGACCCTATGGAGCAGAGTCCACAGCAGGGGAGGCACCATCTGGGAAAAGAATGTCAAGGTTGGCCCGAGGGTGGAGATTTATGTCCCAGCCTCAGGTTCAAATGGCTGTGTCTGACGATGTGTAGACGAGGCAGCAATGACAGCTTTCCTTCCTTCTTGTCCAAAAAGAGTCGGTCCATTTTTGTCTTTGCAGACATCAAGAGGATGAACGGGATCAAACAATGTTAAGGGTCAAGTTTTTTCCAACTGGGCCATATTCTTTTTTCACTGGGTGTCCTTCACCCAGTGACATGAAGATAAACTTAAAAATAATACAGGTAGCAAACGACACAGGCACAAACATCAATCTCCTGTGGTGCCAGTTTTGTTTTCTTATGTCAGTAGAGCTCAAAAAAGGATAGCTGATGTGAGGGATTTTTTGTCTATATCCTTCCTCAAGAGCGTTCATAAATTAAGGACAGGCCGACAGACTGGAACAAACACAGCCAAATATTTTTTTCTTACCCTGTGGTGGGCATTACCCAAGTTGTTTTCTGGGTCACTTTACCATCCTCTATACACACTCACACGCACAATCCAGCCACAACAAACATGTGAAATAAACACAGGTGGTAAGTACCATGAGTTCATTCTCTGACTACAGAACTACTCATTGGTTAGCTCAGGATAACAGAATCAGAGACCCCGTCAGTTTTTGTTGTTGGGCTTATAAGTGTCTGTGCCGCATAGAGAAGTTTGAATGGCAGAGGTATTAAATAATAAAATCCAAAGACACAGATATGTGAGACAGAGGGAATTAATCAGTGTATGTGTGTGTGTGTGTAGTCCAGATATGCCTTATTGTGGGGGACTGAATATGTTTACACAATCACATTATGGGAATCTATAATCCTTATGAGGACCACACTGTTTACATGTAAGGTAAAGATATGATTCATGGTTAGTTTAGCTGAGCAATAAGAAGAAGTGGAGAAGTGGTCATTAAGGTTAGAGCGTGTGTGTGTGTTATGTTTGTGTGTTTGTGGGAGTGGGTGTGTGTGAGGACCAGTTTGAGGTTTACACCATCAAAGTGAGAACATTTTGGAAAATGACAAATTGTGGCTGGTCCTTACTTTTCCACACCTCCTCAAAGGGGTGAGGGTTTAGTTTTAGGGTCAAAATTAGGTGTAGAAAATGTTAGGGTTAGAGAAAGCCACACAAATGTGTGTGTGTGTGGATAAGGGGAGGTGGGGGAAGGGGTGGGAGTTTGGGGGTACCCAGGGCTGTACAAGAGAAGGAACAATGTTCCATGTGGAGTTCATTTTATCCCTTTACTTTGCGGATAATATGGAGAGTGTAGAAGCATAATGCATCTGTGCAGTTAAACATGTTTAGTTGACTGGCATGTACAAGGAATGCGACTCTGTCTGTGTTTTTTTATTTTAGTATATAGCACACGAACAAAGACATACATACTGTGTGTGTGCAGCCTTTACATAGAAGGGAAATGTAGTACAAAAAGTGCAAGAATAGTAAGCAAACAGGATTTATACATCTCCTCAGGTGGGCCACTCTTAAGGAAACTTTGTGCGAACATTGCCTCACATATATATATGTTTGTTTAAAAAGATTTTAAATTCCAATTCTCTTGTTTTTAATGTATATTATATTTGTTTCTTCATCACAGTGCGATGTTACATTCGCTGTTTGAGTCTGTCTCACATGCTACGTTCAATGTACATTGCCTCTATATAACTTAATGGCCACCAAAATATGTAACCACAATGGAATTTTGCTCAAGTCGCCTTAAATAAAGAGCAAATAATTAAAAATAAAAGCTTTAAAAAAGCAATTAGCTTAAGGGCAGATAATTTAATGTAGTTAAGCTAAAGATATTTTTGATGAGCATTAGGACTGTGTAAAAGCTATTCTGCTAACTTTTATGTAAAACTCTATTTTTTATTTTGAGTGTTTGTGAGTGTTGTTAATTATTCCAGTAGCCCGTCATATATATATTCTTTTAGGTGTTCATTAACAGCCACATTTTTTAAATCTATCTGTATACAGTGGAATAACAAAGACATTATCTGTTATTCCACCGTTGTGCTGTTTTAATACAGGAGTGACGCAAAAAAGCAAAGCAGACCAGAAAAAACCGAGCCATACAGTGAGTTTATATTATATATTATATTATATATTGATAGTGGAATGAATTATTTCAAGCCAAAGTTTAAAATCTCAGTAAAATGTGAATGTAGTTTCTCTTTGTTTCAAGCCATTATACTAGACTAATGCTGGCTGATAGATTCGACTGTGTGCAGTCCATAAAGATGGTGGTTTCCTAAATGCTGAAAGACTTGAACTTGTATGCAATTGTGTATATTTGGAGAGCCTTAGCAGTTGGATATCTTGTTTTCTGATTCCTGGATGAAGCAACAGAAAATAACATTTATTTCCAGAAATGGGGCAATCAAAACACTACTATTATCTTGATGCTGAGCAAGTTTGTCACTTTTGGCTTGCAATTTTAGCTGTAGACATTATGCATGGAATAGATTAGAATAAATGTTATTTTCAGTCTTGTATAGGCTGAATGTGTCATCTGATAGGGCATACGTAACTTCTGGCAGAATGAGGCAGAGGCAAGGAAATGTTTTGGCAGCAACGCTGGAAGCCATTGCCATAATTTAGCCAGGACTGTCAAGAAATTATGTGGATAGCATTTAAGTATAAATCACAGTGAAAAACAGGAATGACTATAGTTTCTCTCTGGTCACGTAGCATCTTTTGGTGCAGTGGTGATACTGCAGAAAACGCAAAACAACCAGAATGTCGAACAATTGGAGCAGAACTTATGAGGAGGCTGTTTTACTGGATGTTTGAGGTTGGAAAAGCCCTCAGCCTTAAAGGGGTGCAATCATTTAGCAAATGTGAGGCCAGTCTTTAAATGTGTGCAGTGGTGTGTCTCCCCAGTTTCGGCTAACTCGGGGTCTTTTCCTCCTCGTCTCAGCAGGGCTCTGCAGGTTTAATATGCACCGCCTCAGGCTTGTTCCATCTGCCTCCTTACACCATTAGTCTGAAACACACACACATACATGGACACAAGGTAGGGGTGCTACTCTAAGTCAGGGCTAACATGCTCTCTTCTGGGAGTGCACTGAGGAAAAATAAACAGCCTGGTGATTCTGTCTGGTGGGTCCGTTGGACTACTCAAGACTGGGACTTTTACAGGTTACGTCCATATAGGAGAAAACGTCTACTTTTAGAAAGGGTCTCCAAAATAAACTTGCAGAACTGTAAAATAAGAGCACTAGACTTTATTTGATAGAAAACCTTTAACATGAGCTATTAAATTATTAAATGCATAAAGACAATGTAGCTTGAGGCTAATGAAGTTCATCCAGTCTTTCTCTGGCTATGTGTCCTAATGCAGAGGTCCCCAACCTTTTTTGCGCCACGGACCACTTTATCGCCAACAATATTTTCACGGACTGGCCTTTAAGGTGTCGCGGATAAATACAACAAAATAAAACTAGTACCGGTACCAAAAAAAGAAGATTTACTCATAACACATGGGAAAAGACCCGGGGAAACAGAGTTAACGATAAAAACGATTAAAAAAATAACGATAAAAAACGTTTCGTCTACTCATCCAAGTGACTTTCTCCCACAAAACGCTACGTCCAGATGAACAGAATCAACTTTTGGAGATTCATATGGTTTTGCTTTTAATTTTTATTCTACAGCACATTCGTATGTATATCATTTGTTTATATTCCCTGTAGTTTTTGGCAGGAAAAAAAGTTGGGCGGATGTTGGCGCAATGTTTGTTTTTCTAACATATCTTTATAATTTAATGGTTTTGTCCCTGTATTCAAACTGCAAGAGCAAATAGCAAGTCCAATCCTGTTTCATGGTTTTGAGCCACATTTAGGCATAGAGGATCGCTGATACATAAGCTTAAAAATAGACATATTTAACATATTTAAACTTTTAGATGAATTTGTTTTAAAACTATTGAAATACAGTTATGTGAAAAAGAAAGTAAACCCTCTTTTTACTGGTAATGTTTTATGTATCAGGACAAAATAAAAAGGACACCTGGTCATTACCAAGTTTGAAAATTTCTTAAATACAGCCCGAGATGAATAACAGCACATGTCATATTCCACCGTATCACTATTCATTTAACAAAAATGAATCCAAACTGTAGAAGCGGTGTGTACACAGCGTAGCTCAGTAGCTTGTAGAGCTACCTTTAGAGGCAAGAACTTAAAGTAATCAATTTCTGTGTGACTTTATCAGTCTCTCACATCGTTGTGGAAGACTTTTGGGCCACTCTTCTTTACAGCGTTGCTTGAGTTCATTGAGGTTTGCAGGCATTCATTAATGCACAGCTCTCTCGAGGTCCCACTACAGCATTTCAATCAGGTTGAGGTCTGGACTTGACCATTGCAAAACCTTGATACTTTTTCAGCTATTCTGTTGTAGATTTGCTGATGTGCTTGGGATCATTATCCTGTTTCATGACCCATTTTGGGCCAAGTTTTAGCTTTCAGACAGATGGCTGTACATTTGACTCCAGAATACTTTGGTATACAGAAAAGTTGATTCAGTGACTCACCTCTACCACTGTGCTTGACTCTGTGCTTGCTGCTATGCTGTATTTGGTGCATTATGGCCAAACATCTCCATTTTGTTTTTATCTGTCTAAAAGACATTGTTCCAAAAGTCTTGTGGTTTGTTCAGATAAATCGTTGCAAACTTAAGCTCTGCTGCCATGATCTTTTTAAAGACAAGAGACTTTCTCCTGGCAACCCTTCCAAACAAACCATACTTTTTTTTCGTACTGTCGTGAATTTTAATGTTTAACAAGTTTAACATGTTGACTGAAGTTCTCCTGGGAAGACCATGGCAGCTGTCTTGTATGTTGTGAACAGTCTTTTTCATTCTAGAAGGGTTTGAATACTTGCTGAATACTTTTATAAATGTGTTCACAGTCACTGATGATCAGCTAATCAAGAGTATTTCATTAGCAGCCCCTGCCTGCTTCTTACTTTCTCTAATCCTTAAGATCTAAGAAGGTGCTAATTTTAAGTCCTGCTAAGGCTCATTCTGGGTAAAATCAGTTTCTGTTGAAGAGGCACTTTACATATTAAAAAAAATGCTCACAATAAAAAGCTAAGGAACAAAAAAGTTCTTCATTGAGATGTTTTTATCAAGCAACAGGCGGTACTTAGAGTCAGGTTCGGGCACAGTACTGAAGAGCAAGCTAAATGTGCTAAGATTTTTTAAAAAAACACAGTCACGGGAAATTAAAATGAACTTCGTGAAGTGCAGAGAGAAAGTGCTAGCAGTGGTAAAGTGCTGAAGATTTAAAACATCATTACATAAAAGATGCTGAACAAAGAAGCCTATCACTCATTTCTGCAACACTATGCCATGCCCTGTGGTCACCACTTGTTTGGAGGCAATTTCTTTCTACAATGGCACAATGACAAGAACAATTTTTAGGCCTCGGTTTCAGAAGAAGCTGCAATACAATATTATTGTTATGCAAGGTGCTTTAGGAAGCTAGACCCAAAAAAGTCAGCTGCTAATGTATTTCTTAATTGACTCAAACTGGGAAGGACATTATTATTTCCAATATTTAAAATTACCTCATTCCTTTCTTTGGTCGTTGTAACCGATTTGACAAGTAAATGGTGGCTATTTATAAGATAAGATAAGAAAAAAAATGATTTTGCACTCAAGTTTTGCAAGTAAAAAAGTGAAGTTTTGGGGGGTTTTAACTTGTGTGGAATGAGTGATTTGGAGAGGGGCAGGACTTTAGGATGCTTTCCACCATATGGATGGAAAATTCTATGCATGTAATTTAGAAAGCACTTTAGTGACTGCAGTTCTGTCACCGCAAAGCTGCTTGTACTGTGGTCTAAGTTGTAAATATTCCTTCAGAGCCCTTCACAGTGTGAGTCTTCCAGTATGAGTCATACAGTATGAGTATGAGTCAGGGGTCAAAGAGAGAGACCCTACAGATAGACCTGCTCTCCGTGCTGATCCAGAAATATATATTTTGTGTGCTCTTGGTTGTAAAAATAAACATTTTGTTGTTATTACTGTTATTATTTCTTACCTAGCATGTGAGTAGTACTAATTACATGGCTCTAGTGCTGGGCGATATGACGATATATATCGTGTGGACGATAGAAAAGTGTCTTTCGTGCCATTTGTCTTCTATCGTTTCTATCGTTTCTAACCCGAATTTTACAAATTATTACATAAAATATATCATTAACCCTTTACAACCGGTCAGAGCAGGCACACTCCGTTTTCCCTAACTATTTTTAAATCCCTGTAGAACTGTAACCACGTAAGGTAGCGCAATAATGTTTTTTTTTTTTGCATATGAAACCGTAGGGGTTGTACTTACATCTTATTTCATTAGCTTGTCCTAAGTCACGGTTTTCTTCCACATATAGCTTTGCAAAAATTGCATAAAAAGCACTTCCAGCAACAAAAACATAATATTCCAGAAACACGCTTTGCCGATCCGATCAGCTGTTCATAACACTTCCTAGTTGGAATATAAGTCAGCGCAACTATCGCATGTCCGCCATTACCTGTCCAAAACCGGAAGTGACGTCACTTTCGCGGAAAATGTAGTTTTTTAAGCTTCAAAGTCTATGTTGGTGTTTTTAAAAGTCATGTTTGACTTTATGCTCTTCTGTATCGTTTCTGGGATGCTTAGAAGTCAAATTACACTGTTGGAAATAGTTTATTTTGATGCACATGCTGTTTTTTTGCAAATTTGCATTTATTTATTTTCATTTATATATAAAAATTTGTGTATCTCAAAAATAAAACTATGAAGACACTCAAAATAAATAAATGTAAAGATAAGCTCTGGCGGACTTGAATCTATGGTAGGTCTTAAAGGGTTAAATAGCCTGTGCAAATATATTAGTGTTGTCTTCTCACTATACATACTCTGAACTTTATGCAAGAGAAAATAAAGTATAAAAAAATGATATTTTTCGCAAAGAAACTGTCTTGTGGTTTTGCAACATGGTGCTGCTTTACATGCACCCGGATTTGCGACATACTTTACAGTAACTCAAAACAAAGACTGCACCCTCTCCACTCGCTGTTTACAGACTGCATACTTTCCAGATGACCACAGGTCAGGTGGTATATCGTGATTAGGGCTGCCACAAACGATTATTTTGAGAGTCGACTAGTCACCGATTATTTTTGCGATTAGTCGACTAATCAGGTCATGCATCCATTGGACGTAAAACGTACAGCTTATTGCACCAGCATGCATCTGCTCTTATATAACTATCATTAACTTACAGCTTTAAGTGTTTAAGGTATGTGCTAACTAAAAATAAAGACAAGATGATAGTTTATTAAATTTTAATGAAATTTGCAGATTGTTTCGGTGAAGTTTAATAAACTCCTTGCTATCTAAAATATAACGGGACACGAGGGTGTATACCAGTATATTCTCGAGCATCTCACACTTCTGATAACCAGTTGTCTGCTTGACGTTTATTCAGCTGTGTAAAAACTATAACTTTAATCTCAGCCAAACCGATTTACTCAGGAACAATTAAAATACTAAAAAAAGCCAAACAATAACATTTTTAAGTTATCTAAGTGACTTATGTATGTTTAACCTGAATAGCGAAAGACGGCGGTGGGTTTGAAAACGATTTGCCGGGAGTCCTGTGTTCTCACGGGCTCTAGTGAGCCTTGCCCCCGGCTAGCTATCAAGCTAGTGGGTAACAGACGTCTCCGAAAACGTCGGAGCGCGTTTGAAAATATGTGGTGTCTTGATAAACTGAGCAGATATTTGAGGTTTACACAGCTACATTCTCGCCTGAAAATATGTTAAACGTTTATTTTGTGACCCAGAAAGAATAATAAGAGTAATATTAAAACTAACTAGCAGCCGCCATTGTTGGAAACTGAGCTGGGCTGCGCTATGAATTCTGGGACAGAGGTACTTCTTCTTCTTCGGGGTTTAATGGCAGCTGGCATCCTTGTACACGCAGTGCTGCCATCTTCTGTTTCAGTCCGTTATTACACTCTTAAATCCTGCTACTTATTCCTGCGTCTTTTGTGATCTTACAAAACTTCAAACGACGCGTCGACTATTAAATCAGTCGTCGACGATTTTGATAGTCGACGTAATCGTGACTAGTCGACTAATCGTGGCAGCCCTAATCGTGATATATATCGTTATCGTGATATAAAATAATTCATATCGTGATAAATATTTTTTCCATATCGCCCAGCACTACATGGCTCTATACTAGTCCTCAGTAGAGCAGTAATTAAACATTTTGACAATTGTACACTACATGTTAGTGTACTGGTTTACTCATTTGTCCCACAATCAAATCCTCTCTTATGTTGAATCTAAAAAAAAAGACACAAAACCCACTGAGGTTCCGTCAGGAAGGCCATACATCTGGCATAAGAATCTGACAAATATAACATGTGTTGCTACCCGCTGTGGTGATCCCTTATGAATGAGGAAACAGCTGAAAGTAACTTTTTTAAAATCTAGATTATTTAATCTGTAAAGGAATAACAACGACTATGGTAGTGATTCCTTTTTTTGCTATTTCAAGATACTGCTCCTAATCAACTGCATCAACCTCAAGCTTTTAGACTCTGAACCTTTGAACAGATCTTAGCTGAACTCAGCTAACACCTGTTGCCAGGTGATACTCTACAGACATAAGAGTAGGATACACATACACACTAATTTGACATTCTGCTAAAAACAGATGTATTTCCATAAATGGTGGAGTTATTGCTGCCTTTAAAAACCCTACAACGACTGGTCAAATCACACAAATACAAATAAATATTCTTACCCTCCACGTATTTGCCCATTTCTCTGTGCAATGCATGCATCTGTAATATGGATTTGGTTATGCCAAAGCCTGGTATTTGTGTCCCAGCTGCTGCACTGAAACCCCATACTGAGTCAATTAGACCTGTACAATAGGAACATCAATTACGCCAAGCAGGCACGATCTATATAACTCAAGGGGCTCTAACGAGATTAATTCCTCTTGGATGGGATGAATTCCTTCCCAAATGTTTGGGCAGAAAAAAAGTGATTCAAGTTGACACGCTCATTAGTGCATTTCAAGACAATGTTCAGAGCCGTATAGTTGATTCTCAGTTTGGTGCCTCTGAATATAAGTAAAGGTTATCAGTCAAGGCTTTGTAGTGGACTAAATATATTTTGTAGTTTCACAGTTAACACCAAGTAAAACCATCTCGGTAAAAATAAGTAAAGAATTTTGACTCCAGCTTGCAAAATTATTCATTATCATTATTATTAATAATAACTTTATTTGTATAGTACTTTTTAAATCCCATGGTTACAAAGTGCATGACAGTTTGAATAAAAGCCACACATTAAATACAGACACATTCAGTCCAGCATACACACTTCCTTACACACATTAGATACAGATTATGGTCAAAATTAATAGGAGAAAGATCAAAGAAACACTAACCTATAAAAATGAGTTTTCTGCAGTCATTAAATAAAAACACACAGATTGAGCTGATCTGATAGGCTGAGGAAGTTTGAAAGTTTAAGTGCTCCAACCTCAAAAGCGTCATTGCCTTTGGTTTTAAAATAAGAGAGTGGAACAGTTAGGAGACCCTAATCAGAAGATCAGTGAGGCTGATTGCTGTTATAAGGTCACAGTAGCTCTGCTATAAAGGCAGGAGCCCGGCCACGTGGGAGCTATATGAATGAATAAAGTTCATAATAAAATTTTGAATTTCACTTACTTGCAAGAATGGATGTGTGTGTGTGTGTGTGTGTGTGTGTGTGTGTGTGTGTGTGTGTGTGTGTGTGTGTGTGTGTGTGTGTGTGTGTATGCGTGACATGGACTACTTTTTTCCTCAAATCAGCACACAGTTGGTGTATCAGTGAGCATTGACTATAGCTGGATATGTGGGGGAGACTTGAAATACACCATGGAGCCCCTGTTCATTATAATGAAAAACATGTCACCTGGTGCAGCGCTGTGCCTCATTCATGTGTTTCCAGTTTCAGACAGACAGTAATGGATGTCAGTGACACAGTGAAGGAAACTTGATTTGCCTTTGGCTGCAAATTTCATTCTTGGATCAATTTGTTTTTGTTTATGGCTTTTTAATGAGATTTGTTGACAATCAAAAATATATAAATTATTAGCAGACCTATCCTTTCATTTATTGAAAGCTAATGTATGAAGCTGTATGAAGCTGTATGAGCCTGTCTGCGTGGAAATGGTAAAAGAAAACATACCAAATGAAAAACAGCAGGCCTGCGTTTGCATCATAGTTTGCTGATGCTCCTCACACTAAGACGAGTCTTATAAACAGTCAATAAATTGATGTCTCGAAACATTTGCCCCTAGGGTCCAACTGTGTTTTGAGCTTTGCCCCAGTCTGTGATCATATCTGTCAGTAGTTTGAGTCTTTATGAAAGAAAAAAAATGAAAGAAATGAGAGGAGCATTGTTAAGTAAAAAGAGTCAAAGCATGGGGGGGAGGTTACTGAGCTAAAGATGGGATGACGAGCTGCTTCTCGATTTTACACAGAGTTGTAATGAGAACCTGCTGGGGTAACGCTCAGCTCACGTCTCCGCTGAGCCCCCAAACTTAAATGTCTGTGAAAGTGCATTTGTAATAGAGGCTTTGTGTTCGGAGAGATAAACCCTTAAACACGGTTAGACTTGATCCAGGCCATGCCCCACCCTTTGGATCTGGTTAATCTTTGGTTTAAGGCTTTGGTTCTTGTAATTTCCAAAGCTGAGATAAAGCCCTGACGATGCATTCCTCTGTCTGTTCGCCCACATATTTTACATATGCGATTCTACAGCATATCTCCCATAACGGTTTGCATATGAGGGCCAAAACTGCATCATGAGCCTGCTTAAATCTGATCTTGTTTAGTGGCCCTGGGGGTAGATTTAGTAACGCGTTGCGCCATCGCAAACTGCACTTTGGTGAAAAAAAAGTACTGTCAATACTTACAAAGAGAGCGCAGTGACAAGAGTGTGTATAAGAGCTGGGAACTACAACTGACCCTGATGCATATGTGTTTCTGGGAGTTCCTTTCCCAAGGTGCAAAAAAGGGAGGAGAAATTTTAAATCAAGTGCACAAACTGATTTACTAACGTCTGCCACTGAAATTTACTATCAGCACAGGGCAAACCCATACTTATCACACTTGGGCTTTAAGTTACTGTGTTTCCGTAGGTCACTTCCTGTTAAAAGGGAGTTTTTCCTTTCCACTTTTGCAAAGTGCTTGCTGAAGGGGGTGTCTGTGCATGGCAGGGCTGTATTATTACTGCATTATTGTAGTCTTTACCTTACAATATAAAGCGCCTTGAGGTGACTCTTGTTGCGATTTGATATATACACAAACTTGAATTGAATTGAATTTGCTGGTGATAAGAGAAAATTAAAAGAAGAAGAATCTGAAACAGGTTACGAAACAAGTCTCTGGAATTTATGCTAATAATCGTGTTAAATTTTAAAGTCAAAAGTCTCCCTGCTTTGTTAGTTCAACCAAATTAAAAAAAATGTACATAGCATTTAGGTCACTTACTCTAAGTGGGATATTGTCTATGAAGAATAGGTGAATTGCATGAGAACAAACAGGCACTGGATGAATGTTAAATGTATCCATCGTAGTGCTATTAAACTGGTGAAAGTGTAATCCTCAGCCTCCACAGCACTGTGCAGCTGCAGCTGTCATTGCTCCACGGAGGCAATATGTAACATGTGCCATTGCAAAGGTTTTGTTTCATTGTTTTAAAAAAGAGTGTTGAAATTGCAGAAATTGTTGAAATTGTTTGACTTACTTTTAATAAAAAGCATAAATCAAGATGTAAAAAAAGAAATTAACCAGCATAGTGAAACAGCTGTTTCCTAAGAAGCAAATGACATGATGCTGAAAATTCAAATGGATAATGAGATTTTTCAAAGTTCATCACCATAGAGGAACTATCATGCTGATGCTTCTCTCCACTTTTGAATGAATGCTTCAGTTATCTGCTGGACTACAGACCCGCTCCGCATCGCAATGTTTTTTCTTAGTTCTGGACAACAGTGGACCTCTATGGCACTTTGTGACATAAGCTATTAAGCAACACTTACTAGTGGAGGAATTTCAGTGTGGCTTGGGAGGAGATTTATTCCAAATAAGAAAAACATAAATCCTTAGATTTCACCTTTAATTTTGAGGGCATGCAACATTGCAACCCTGTTCTATTTTTTTCTATAATTATTATAAAGAAAATTATTTTATTTCAAATACAGGAAATACACCATTGGGACATGAACTCGCTACCACTGCTGCTGTCCTCTAACAATTTTTGGAAATAACTGCCGCTGTATCTGCAGGAGGTAAACGGTTTAACACTTCATTTAAGTGTGCAAAACTGTTCTTAAGATACTCTTTAGATGTGCCAGGTTCACCAAATCATTTATATATTCTGTCTTGTTTTCTTATGGAAAGAAAAACAGCAAAGCGAGCCCTTTCAAAACTGGCACACGTGGACCCATAAACTTTAATGACATGTTTAATTCAGAGCAAATAAACTACAACTGTGTTTTCAGTTCAAATACCTTTTTGACTATTACTTAGAACAAGTGACTCATAACCTTTTGGAATGACCGAAGGAACAGAAAGGAGCACCGACAATACAGGAATCAGTGTGTGTCACTTAATTAATACTCCCCAGGTCTTCGCCACTGGAAACAAAAGCCACGTTGCTGCTGGGCTCTCAGGCAGCAGGCATCTCCACAACAGATATCTGGATGTGGGTAAGTAAAAGAAAAAAGCATGTGCATATCTCCACGGGGGAGTAGCCTAAGGAGGAAAATATGTTTCTGTGATTTTGCTGAACTGATCCAAAGGCCAAAGTGCTAATTCATTTCAACTCCATTCAAGTGAATGTGAAGAGGAAGTTCAAGCCTGAGAATAACCACACTGCTGTCTGCAGACGTGACTGTAGCTCATGGGGGTCTGCGAGTGGACATGAGCCAGAGCTGCAGTGCCGGAGGAGGCAGATTTGGTTTCACCCCTGGGTGTGCTTTGTGCAGGTCTGCTTCTCACACCAGGGCAAACAATATTTCACCATGTGGTATGGAACCTGCAGACCTGCCCGGAGGATTTCACCACTCCTAATGATGGAAAATTAACGCTCCAGTGAACTGAGCTAAATGTCCCTACTGACATTTCTAAACTATTTGCAAAAAAAAAGAAAAAGAAAAGAAAACGGGGGATCACTCAGGATATATGTCTGTTGATTTGGGCGTAATGAGGGGAACCTGTCAGACACATTTGTTTTAATTTCCATGGAGAGCCAGAGATTAACTCGGGGGAGGGAAGCTGTCAAGAAAGCGACTGGTGATAAAATACTACGAGCCATAATTAGAAATCAAAAATGCCTCTATGCCCCAAAGGAGTAAGAATTTCGGTGGGGGGGGGTCTTTGACTGAGAAGACAAATTTGTCCACATGGTTCACCTGATAGGAGGAAACCAAATGTGCTGAATGAAGAAGAGGTCTTTGCGCATATTATACAGACTCCTCCCAGACATGCCGGGAAGAAAACCTCCTGTCACAGTAGAAGCCTGCCACTGACAGAAGCTCCATCCACTGATGCTCAACAAAGCCTGAAACTTTCACATACACCAGACAGCATGAGAGCTTTGACTCCGACCGTGGCGGTGCTGTGGGTGATAACAATGCCCTGCCTGCAAGCAATCCACGGACTGTATAACTTCGGCCAGCATGAACTATACTACAAGAAGAACAACTGCAAGGCAATCCCTGCAAATCTCCTGCTTTGCCACGATATAGAGTACACGGAGATGCGCCTCCCGAACCTGCTCGGACACGAAACCATGAACGAAGTTCTGCAGCAAGCGTCGTCTTGGATCCCGCTGGTCCAGAAACAGTGTCACCCGGACACGAGAAAGTTCCTCTGCTCTCTTTTCGCTCCGGTCTGTCTGGACGATTTGGACGAGCCCATACAGCCGTGCAGGTCTCTCTGTGAAAACGTCAAGCGCGGCTGCGCGCCCGTGATGTCCGCCTTTGGCTTTCCGTGGCCAAAGATGCTGGACTGCGAGCGCTTCCCACTCGACAATGACCTGTGCATACCGCCTGCAAGCATCGACAGCTTTGCGCCAGCCACCAAAGAGGGTAACCAGGCGCAAACATTCTGCATGAATCCCAAATTCACTTTGAGGCACACTGGCTCAAAATTCACAAATATTTGCAGCTTTGTAAAAATTTAAAAAAAAAATTAAAAAAAATTTAAAAATCCACGCGTGGACAGGGTGTTTTTGTGTTCTAGTCAGGTATATTTAGTAAATGCACAAATCATTTTGAATTGAATTGAAGCAGATTATTAAATATTTGCCTCATTTGATTCCCGTTTCAGCGCCCAGGGTGTGTGATGCTTGCAAGGAAACGGATGAAAATGACAACGAAATTGTTGAGAACCTCTGCAAAAATGACTTTGGTAAGTCTCCCCAACCCATGCATCAGAGCATTAGTACATCAAGGTCAGCATAGCTTAGGGGCCCCTGAGAGCTCGCCGAGTTGTCTCAAACAGTTAAGGCAGCATGAAGAGGAGAATCACCCCTGCATGGATTTCCCACGTCTTTCATAAGTGAGCATTTCCTTCATCTCTCGCTTTCTTTCTTCGTTCTGCATGCACTAAAGCTCTGAAAATCAAAGTGAAGGAGATCGCCTACATCAACGGTGACACCAAAATAGTGCCGGACACGAAGAGCAAGGCAATCTACATGGTGAACGGCGTGACGGAGCGAGACCTCAGGAAGACGGCGCTGTGGCTGAAGGACGGGCTGCAGTGTATCTGCGAGGAGATGGACGACATCAACGCCGCATACCTGGTCATGGGCCAGAAGATGGATGGCCATCTGGTCATCACCTCGCTGAAGCGCTGGCAGAAGGGACAGCGCGAGTTTAAAAGGATTTCACGCAGCGTCCGCAAGTTACAGTGCTAGGGAAGAGGGGGAGGAAGAGGTGGGGTGGGGTGGGTACCTGCATGTTAAGGTTGAAGGTCAAGTTTTGTTGAGGGAGTCCTTCTTTTGTGGTCGCAGTTCTGTTTTTTCTGCTCTAGAGCGCAGCAAAGACGTTTGCCTGGCCCCAGAGGACGCACAGCTTCCTGTTTCTCTCATTGGTTTATCATTGAATACAGATAATGTTTAAAAAGAAGAAGAAGAAGTTGAAATGGGGTATAAAGTAAAGATAAAACACACTTGAATAAACCAAAAATCTTTTATTTGACTCTAAAACTATAACTGTGATTTTTATTGTGAAAATCAGACTTCCAGACAGACTTCCATTCAGTTTGTACGCACCGGTAACATTAGTGCCCCCTATCGGCCATTTTCAAACTGTGCGTCCTTCCCCAGCGAATGGTCTTTGCTGCGGCCCCATCAGTTGCAGTTAATTGCGCTCAGCTGCTGTCCAAGGTCCAGAGGAATCACAAATTACACGGAGAGAGTGAAAACTAGCAAAGCTTTGAGTCCAGGATTTAAAAATGACTGACTCTACTAATCACTGGCAGATGTGGCATCCTGGTAAAGCTCAAAGAGTAAGTGAGTTCGTCAGACTTTCAGGACGTTTTTCTCATCTTTTCCAGGAGATCAAATCAGGTGTTAAATCTTTTAACATTTTTTTTTAGCCGTCATTTCTATAAAAACCCATTTAAAATCAACAACAACATGCAGACCTGGACAGCTTTGAGATCAGCAGTAACACATCTGGTGATGTACTGCTTGGATTAAGTTAACGAAGTATTCTCATCTTATAGAAAGTCACTTCTGCCTCAGACGCTAACGCGGATTCATTTTACACAGTGCCCAGCGATTAAAGCTGTGATCCAGGGGTGCTTAGCGCGACATTCAAATATTTGTGGTTTTGTATTCCTACCATTTCCTCAAATGAGAGATAGCTGGCTATATTCTCTTCCCGTTCAGTATTTTAATAATTCTTGGTAAACGTTTTGTACTTGAGCAACTCCATAATTTTCTACCACCATATGATAAAAATATTTTTTTACTCCTAGACTTTCATGTGTCATGTAAACGTTCAACTTTGCATCTTCATTCTGAGTGACGCAAACTGCTTCTTGGTATTGATGATTGGACGGTGTTGAGCAGGTAGCTTGGTAAATGCAAGTAACTGTGTGTTTGTGTGTGTGCTTGAAATATAAGTCATTTTGGATGTATTACAGTGTAAATATCAAATACTGTCATTTATTCTTGTGTAAAGTTTGCAGTAATTAAAAGATACAAAGTTAATATTTGAAATGAGCTGGTCCATTGCTGTACACAGGAGAGAGGTCGTTTTCCAACTGAGTGTCTTTAAAATCATCTTGATCCCACAGCTATAAGATAGAGAAACATACTGATTTAACACTGCCATCTAGTGGAATTCACTGTTAAAAATCTGATCATAGATCACTGGATATGCACTCACCGGCCACTTTGTTAGGTACACCTGTTCAAAGTCTCCTCTATGCAAACATCTCATCAGCCAATCACGTGGTAGCAAGTTAGCGCATTTAGGCACGTAGGCATGGTCAAGATGACCTGGTGAAGTTCAAACCAAGCATCAGAATGAGGAAGAAAGGTGATTTAAGCATGTTTGAACGTGGCATTTGTGAATATTTCGGAAGCTGCTGATCTGCTGGGATTTTCCAAAACAGCCATCACTGGGGTTTACAGAGATGGTCCAAAAAAGAGGAAATGTCCAGCGAGGGGCAGCAAAAATAATAGCAACTTGTTAGAACTAAAGTACACAGAAGAACATCTCTGAATGCACAACATATCAAATGTACACCTGTGGTGGGCTGCATCAGCAGAAGTGGGAACCACTGCTGTCAACTAAAAACAGGAAACTGAGACTACAATTTGACCAGGCTCACCAAAACTGGCAACAGAAGACTGGAAAAACATCGCCTGGTATGACGAGTTTCAATTTCTGTTGCAACATTCGGCTGATAGGATCCAGATTTAGCATAAACATAATGAAAGCATGAAAACAATGGTTCAGGCTGCTGCTTGTGTAATGGTGGTGGTGGTGTGGGTGTGCATTTTCTTGGCACACTTTGGGCCACAGCCTACTTAAGTATCTTTTGATGGCTGCTCCCAGCAGAATAACTATGCCATATACCATGTTATATTCTCACACTGTACACTGTACTCAAATGGTCTCCAGGGTCACCGGATCATAGTCTCAGTGTGCAGCCGACAAATCTGCAGCAATGCTATCACGTCAATATGGACCGATATCTCTAAGGAATGTTTCCAGCACCTTGTTGAAGAATTAAAGCATTTCCAACCAGGTACTAGCAAGCTGTACCTAATACAGTGACCAGCAAGAGAAATTAGGCCAGTTTGTATTTTAGCATTTAAATAATAAAAAAGGGGAGGGGGGGCGGGGGAGAGAGAACAACAGACACTAGTAATGTTCATTATTTTTGATTTTCTCTTTAATCTTTGATTGATACCTCAATCTAAAGGCTTCTTACATTCATTATGAAAATATTAATATTTTCACTTGAGGAACTATTTTCTCTTATGTCCCGGCTCATAAATTAAAGAAAGAGAAAGGACAAACACCCTCTAGATCAGGGGTGGGCAGTTTATCTAATATTGAGCAGAACTAAGTTCACCTTATCGTCCCCAGTTCTCATGTGGCCACTTGGGAAACCTAATTCCCCACTCCTGACCAACAGTGTGGTCTAGCCCTTGATCTCAGAGATCTAAAAGAGAAAAAGGAAAGGGGAAACTGGAAAATAAGTGTTCTTTCCAAATTTTTCCAATCACCAAATGAAGCAACAGGTGACCTAACAAATTCCTGAGCCGACACAGGAAAAGCCCCAGCACATGATACCTCACCAAAGGTCTATACTGAACACCGAAAATAATAACCCAAGACCCATGAAAAGGTCAACATAAAAGCCACAAACCAAGTTACTACCACACATCAAACAAACATAGCAACATATAACAGTAGGCAATAGGAATCTGTTGCCACCACAACGCAAACTGTCACATAAAGCGTGGTCCTAAACCGCAAAAGGGTTCTCAAAGTAAAGTAAACACACAAATGTCCAAGTACAAATGGAGACCCACACCCACACACATGATCACAAATAGCGTGGTCGATACCACAGAAAGTTATTTCATTCGCCTAGTGAGCAGCAGCCACAAGTGACCTACCAAAAGTGGGCCAACGCTAAAGGTCACAACGGAAAAAGACTCACTTCATCTTTAAATAGCAACCAATAAATGCTGAAACACACTCTTGGAAGTTCATCGAATGCTGTAACAAAAATAAAATATACTATATATTTTTATTATGATGGTGGATTATGGTAGTCCATCGCAAATACACAGCTTTCCTGCACTAAGCAGAAGTCCATCCATCAGTGGTCATATAAGACCAACAAAGCCTGAAGACCTCTGTTTTAGGTTATCAGGCAACAGCCAACCATCATATCCAATGACGACAACCTACTTTTTAATGATTTCGTTGAACTTTTCTTTTTTCAAGGTCGAAGGATTGTACAGCATGCATCTTTAATGGTTTTTAAAAAACAAGAACTGGGTGCACAAGTTTGAATTGATTTTGATTTTCTTTAATCCACAGGCAAAAAATTATACATGGACTCACTTAAATCTCTTAATAACTGGTGCTGAAGGTTCTACAGTGTTTTTAACTTGACTAGGCCAAGGCCTATTAACTTCTCATTAGTGATCATACATGATTAATAACCGCTGACAGTTTCCTTTTACCAGCATACAGCATAGAAAGGATTTGTTTGTTGGCACTAATTGGATTGACTCAGAACAATGGGAAAGTCCAAGAAACTCAATGAAGATCTAAGAAGTAAGAATGCAAGTTTGGAAGATCTCTTGGAGCCATTTCTACCCAACTGCAAATTCCAAGAGCACCAGTTCAAACAGTTGTACACAAGTACAAATTATGTTTATGTGTCACCACTTTGCCAAGGTCTGGAAGAAGGCTATCACTCTTAGATGAAAGGAAATTGGTTGCGATATTCAAGAACAACCCAGGAACCACCAAGCCTGCCGTGAACTGGAAACACCAGTTGGAATACCAGCATTTACAGAGTTTTACATCATTGTGGACTGAGAGGGTGCCAACCAAGAAAGAAGCCCCTGCTCCAAAATCAGATCCTTCAAGCTCGAGTGCAATTTGCAGCTGCCCACTTGGACGAGCCAAATACTTTGTGGAGAAAGGTTTTATGGCCAGATGAGACAAAGATTGAGCTATTTGGACACACTGATAAGAGGAGGTTTGGAGGAGTAAAGGTGAGGCTTTCAAATCTAAGAATACTGTACCAACTGTCAGGTATGGTGGGGTAGCATCATGCTTTGTGGCTGTTTTGCTGCCAGTGGTACTGGTACATTGCACAAAGTGGATGGAATAATGAAAGAGGAAGACTATCTCCAAATCTACATCTTTCCCTCAAATCAAGAGCTAGATGGTTGAAACTTGGGTCTAAGTTTCGGACTACGGTCCCAAACACACATCAAAAATGGATTTTGAATGGATAAAGCAGGATAACATTAAGCTTCTGACTTCAACTCTATTGAAAATTTGTGGACTTTACTTAAAAGCCAGGTTTGTGCCGGGAAACCAACCAATTTAGATAAACTCTGGCAATTCTGCCAAGAAGAGCAGTCAAATATCCAACCAGAATTATGCCAGAAAGTTGTTGATGGCTGCCCAAAGCACCGAGGTGTAACTTACTAAGGGACATTTAAGTTGGTGTATATGTATGTATTTGAGCCTATATGTCTAATTGTTAACCTGTGTGGATTACAGAAAATCCTAAATAAATTCAAACTTATACTTTCAATTTGTGTTTTTTAAGTCATTGAAATGTATGCTGTACAATCATTCCACCCTGGAAAAGAACAGTTTAGAGAAAGTCCAAAATTGCCACAATATTCATGCCGACAATGAATCTTTGTCAGTGCTGCACCCGGCTTGAGGAAGCTTTAAGCACTAACCTTGGAAAGAGGCACCAGACCACAGATATATTTAACTACTGAACTTTAAAGTGTTATCATGTAAGTGTTATGGGGGCATAACACTTACATGATCATTATAACTGTTGGTGCTTCATTTTCCATGGACTTACTGTTTCAGCATTGCAACAAGTACTTAAGAAGGCCTTTTTTTCATAGCGGAAACTCTGAAGTTTATATATTTCCATTCTACAAGTTACTGTACTACTTAACATGAATGGTGTTTAAGGTGTTTTGCCACCTGTTCACAAGGTGTCAACCGATGACTCTTTCAGGAAGTCCCAGACATTTTACGGTCACATGAGTTCTGAGACTTGCCAATCACATGAATGAAGGTGTGAATCATCAATAAGAAGGGGTGGTGTTGCTAGGATAAGACTGTAAAAGGACTTTAGAAGGCCATAGAGAACTGCAATGATTCAGGTCAGCATTAGGTTTTGTTTTATAGACAGAATCTTTTGTGGAATCAGTTAGTTTCCACCCTGACACTTCTTCCCACCTTCCTACAATTTTTACACACTTTACACCTCAATTCGTGCTATTGTAACAAGCGTCACATGACTGCCATGTGACATTAAAAGACATTAAGCTTCACACCTCTCATGTCGCTTGGTGTGACTGACCCAGAAATACCTGGGACTCCCCACCGGCCAATACAACTGATGAACACTCTTGGTCTTTAACTCGGTACTCCTACTGTCTAGACAGTAGTTTCATTTTGACCCGATAATGCTTAGTACACTCTTCTTGTAGTCCAGCGATGAACCTAAATGGAGCACGGTTTTGATAATGTAGTAAGTGTGACCTATATATGCTAGTTACTGTGCATTTTGTTTAAAGTGTCTGAGAAAAAGGTTACACACGTAAACTTGGAACAGTTTCAGCTAAACGATTACACACACTGTACTCTATTGGGTGTATTTATTTATTTATTACCTCCACATAAACATCTAGGTTCTTGGGACCCGTATTAAGACCATACATCCAAAGCACACATTCACTGCTAAAAGCACATCAGTCCATGATTCTACAGTATGTGTTACATCTGTATTTTATACAAAATTGCATAAATATAAAGCCAGCTACAAACTGCAACAACAAGTATAATGAATTAATTTGGAATCAGTGGTGTTCTTTGTCATCCATGTGTAATTACGTTTTTGTAGTGAACCCTTTTTTTACGTAGCACTTAAAAAAGAGAAAATACATAAGAAAAGTAAATCATGATCCATTTATTCACGAGTATTCCCATTTTGCAGTACCAAGAGGTCACCATGAACTGGAGCTGCTTCCAGTACAGCTTGGGTAAATTCTTGATTTGCTACCGTAAGAGACATTGTGTCACTTCCCAAAATTTCAGAACAAAAACCAAACAAACACACACAAAAACGGGATGACAATGTTCAGTCATAGACCGCTGCATCCTAAAATCAGCCATTAATACGGCACCGGTGTGGTCCTTAATGCGTAATTCTTTGAATGACAATGCATTGCGGTGCATTTAAAGCTGTGGGAAAAATTAAAGCCTGACAAAAATGAGTGGCGCGCATGGGGAATTTGTTATGACACTACGAGTAAATGCCCTAATGTGACTTTTAGGGGACTGAATGTGTAAAAACCCGGTAAACTACCGCTGGGAAATTAGCGTTTTTCATTTAGTATAATCTGATATTCCTTTCAATATAATAGTTTATACTTTCTGTAGAAACCTACAGCAAGCAGCATTTGGGTTGTATAAAATAAAGTTGACTAAAGCGCAAGCCATTCCCTTTTCCCCCTTCTAAACCAAAGCTATGCATCCTTATAATAATGGTGGCACTAATAACACCGGTAAACATTTTTTTTTTTTTTTACATAACTTAATTTTTGTTCGCTCTAACTAGGAGTTGTAGATTTTCCGACGTAAATGAAAGCAGCAATCGTCTCTCTTTTTTCAGCCTTTAAGAGACCTAGCTTAAACTTTTAGCTACATTTAAAATATGTGTTTCTTTGTTTACCAAGTTGTGCCAAGACGCTATAAAATGTTTTTTTTTCTACCTGTGGATATCTACAGTGAACCTTTTTGAACACAAGCATGGCTCCTTTTTGACGAAGCTCAAAAAACTCCGCGGGGAAGTTCCCTAGGAAATCCCCGAAGACGGTTCGGGGGATATTATTCTCTGATGAGCCAAATTTTGAGACAATTGACGACGTTGGTCTTTTTCTAAAGACACGGGGCTCGAGGCAGAGGCGTCAAATGCTGGATTTTTAAGAGACTGGTGCGTCTGTCAAAGTCTACAAAACCCGCAATGGATAACGTCAGTATAAACAACACGGATAACGACGTGCTCAGAGACAAAATGCGGAGTTACAGCGTGCTTAATACTCTGTATCATGAGACGCGGCAGGAAATAGACCTTCTGAACAGACAGATCTCTGTAAAGGACGGTGTTATTGCAGATTTAAAAGCCAGGCTGGGGAGACACGAGAGGCTCTACATGACGGTGGGAGATAAGGAGTCTGTGCTCATCAGTCCGTCCAACTCTTTGGTGGAGAGTTTACTCAATGAAATATGCAAACTAAAACAGAAGAAGAACGAAGGGGACTTGAAGGCAGCCCGACAAGCTGAGGTAAAAACATGCTGAAGATTGTGCACAGTCGATGTTTCTCCCTACAGCTCTAATCAGTGATTTATAACCATATATAGATTTTTTTTTTTATATCAGTTTGTTACCCTGAACTGTAAGCTGCTGTCTACTGTGACACGTTCATTTTACAGTCTCTACTGGAGAAGTGTTCAGGGAACAAAACATAGAGCATATCTGACATATCAGTTGCAAGCTGTTGTTGCCATGCCATGCCATGAATCTGTCATCATTGTTCCTCAGGAGATCCAGAGGCTAAACACTCAGCTCAGGGAGAAAGAGCTGGAGCTGGAGACCATCAGATGTCAGCCGGACCACGAGAAGGACCGGGAAATCCAAAGGCTACGGGTAACCTTGCAGGAGAGGGAGCAGGCCGAGGCCACCAGAAGTGTCCTCTGTACCTCCCTGGCCGAGGAGGCCGACCAGCTGCGCGGGCAGCTCGGTGCAACTGTTAAGGTGTGCCAGGAGCTGATGGCGAGACTGGAGAAAGACAAAAGGGGAGGAGGAGAAGTGGAAGATGTGGCCCTTATGCAAAAGAATGCAGAGGTGTGTAAATGCTTTTAGAAGTCACCAGTTGCTTTTGTAATTTCTTTTTAAATAGCTTTATAATACAGCTATTTTTTTTTTTTCAACTTTTCAGGGTCCTGTTGTAACCTCTGCTTTCTAATCTTTTACAGGTGCCAGAGTCCTCTGAGATGGGTAGTCTTAATGCCCAAATCCGTCAGCTTCAGGAGGAGAATCAACAGCTAAAGCAGCGTGTGGCATACGTGAGTCTCATTAGTGTTATCTGAAATCAGTCAGGAAAAAAAATAGATATGTGATCTAATTATGTCCTTAAGGAAACACATTTCAATTACTTTTGCACACAATATTAACACTCCAGTGGTGGAATATGAAACATGGTGCATGATCGAAGGTGTGACGTTTTGTTTTTTAAATTTCCTTTTAGGTACAAAGCCTGAATACTCAGTGGCAGAAGTATGACTCCAGCAGGGAGGACTATATAAGAGGTTTATGTCAGAGGCTGAAGGACAGCACCGGGCAGGGCTTGATGCCTGCGATGGGCTCCACCAACACTGGATTGCTTCATCAGGAGATTTCCAGGCTCAACGGCTTACTGGAGGAGAAAATGAGGGAGTGTGCACGGCTTGCTAGAGAAATGGATGACATCAGAAGACAAGACAAGGAGCAAATTCAGACACTTGAGCAACAGGTTGGTGCGATTTCATGCCTGGTGATTGGCTGAGTTCTGTTAAGCGCGGTTATAGTGTCAAATAACTAAATATGAAACTAAATGTGAAAGATAATTTAAAAAAAATTTTTTTTTTGCTTCCTAAGGTTCTTATCTACACCGATGACTTTAAGTCAGAGCGTGCAGACAGGGAGCGAGCGCAGGGCCAGATTGATGCCCTGAAGGAGCAGGTTTCTCAGCTAAAACAGCAGCTGCACAAACAGGTGAGACAACAGCCCTGCACTTAGGTGCATGAGTGCCTCAGCAGAAGCACGGACTTCCTTTTACTTGTTACCACCGTCCAGTACGTGTAGCTTGTGCTGACAGTGTACGTGCCTCCCTGTCTTCAGCAGGGAGCTAGCAGAGTGAGCAGAGACGTGGTTCCCTTGTGTCACGTGCACATAGGACACAGGATCTCCTCAAAGCGAAGTAAGGACACGTCAGAACCTCTGTTGAGGACCACTGCTGAGAGGCGGCAGCAGCCGCAGCAGCACCAGCAACCTGCAGCCGCGGCGGCAACCCCAAACTCTGCCTGGAACGAACACCCAGGCATGTCAGAGTTGCAGTGCCCGCAATGCCTCGCCACGTTCAGCGACACAAAAGCTGCAGAGTACCTGAACCACTGCTTAGAGTGTGCCCGAGTGTAAATGGAAGAACACTGATTTGGAAATAACAGTCATTTCTTACTGACAGTAACTGAACACTGAAGACCAGCACTACACTGCAGAAAATACCCCGAGTGGAGATTCCAATTCTGAGAAGCTTGACTACAAATCAAACAACTGACTTACCTTTTTTTCTTTTCTTTTTTTTGTACATAGAGAAACAAATCTGTACAATTGGCATATATATATAGTTTTTTATTTTTTTTTTATTTTTTATCCAATGTCAGGTTCTAAGAGTACTCCTGTGGCATTGCGGGAGATTATTGTGGTGGGGAAGAGAATTACTGATGCAATATATATGGAATATAATATACCTCAGTGTCAAATTACAAACCTGTTGCACTTTTTTGACATTTAGTTTAAAACTTAATCGTGGAGTCGTACGATGAAAGAGATTCACGATGCATAAGCTTCTTATTTTGCATCTAGATGATAATGTGGTGCTATTGAACTTGACATGTTTCTATTTGTAAAGTATATATTCTTAATAACAGATTTACAACTATGTAACTATTCATATTTATTCTTATTGTTTAAATGGCAAATCATTTTATTGCAATATTTGGTTGCCTTCCCCCACCCCACCAAAGCCATTAAATATATATATTTTTGGTAAAAGTTTGGGATAAAAAAACAACAACAAAAAAACATGGCTGAACCAGAAACAGATGTTGGAGATCAAATTTTGATCGACTTGTGTAAAGATTGCATCTCAACTGGCAGTATGCTTATTTGTGGAGATGTGTTGTTTCTGTGGCGGCAGTACCTTATTTTGTAATAAAAGACAGTTTACCCACACACGTTATCTTATGGTGATTTATAGAGGGGGTGGTATTTTTAATTCTCGTGATAGACAGCACCCAAGATCCTAGCCGCTAAACCACGAAAATGCTGGCACTTCTTAATCTGTGTGCATGTCTTTTTAGCATGTCACGTGTGTTTTTTATATGTGTGTGTGTGTGCGTGCCTGGTGGAAAACCCCTTCCCAGTGTTGCCTGAATGGGCACGCTGTACTGTGACAGCCAGATTCCCAGCTGTTATGTAGCTGAAGCAAACACTACAGGGGTACTGAGAGCAGCAAGCAGATACAAGGGCTCAAGTTACATCCAAACCCTCAGCAAATGCCTGCATATCAGTCAGTGTCTGAAAGATCGTGCATTCAGTCACGGTGAAGTATCAGTTTGACACACACGGGCCAACTGTGCTGTTTGGTGAATCACTTGTCATGGGTTTGGTGAAGTAAGTGCAGGAAGCTGGACATCCCCTGTTTTTAAAAAGGAAGTGAACAGACGCAGTCAAACAGCTGCGGTACTTTTGTGTGAGCGAAAACGTACCTACCTTTGCTGCAGTGTGTTTTTTGTTCAGGCTATGGGCACATTTTAGGACTGGATTAGAGCCTTTGAAAGAAAACATGTTTTTCTAAGGTCTTTTAACGTAAATCTGTCAACAACGAAGCAACTTCTTTCTCAATTCGGTACTCTCAGGCGGGGTTTGCCCTTTTTGTTGGCTTCTTTAGCAAGCTACTTTTGTGCAACTTTCAACTACTGTTTCTCACTCGCAATAACTGGACATTTTTAGGATAGTAAAAGTCCCATAGTCTTACCTCAGACATTTGTCAGTGATTTTTCTAACACCACAACTTATTTACTCATTTATGTTGTGCTTTTCATCCACTGTTAACTGGTTTTATCTTTATTATTTTTAAGGCCATTCTCCCTTTAAGCTAATCTTCTAGTTGGCTGTCCCTGACAATCGAAAGGGTCAACTAAATCTGTGTCCACTTGGGATGATCATATTAAGACATTAGGATGTCATATTGCCAGCCAAGAGTAGAAGAAACTGTAGCAAATTGAGTATTTAGAGCAGTCTAAAGCCTGAGCTTTTAGCTCTTTGGAATTACTTTGAAACTCTGGCCACATTAACCCGTTGGGGTGTACATCATCATTGGTCATAACCTTAATTCTCCCCTAACCTTAGATTCTGGAGGAGGCAAAAAAAATGTCTGTCAGTTAGGATGATTATTTTCTCTGCTACACGATGGCCAAGGCTCTGGAAAACAGGTTAATAAAAGCAAAAGGGAGATATTTTGATTTCCTAGTGCTAGGGTTGCCTCATCCATCGAGTGGACAGTTGACAGAAGAGGAGGGTAAGGGTTAGAATCCGGGTCAGGGTTGGGGTAGCCATTGATCACTTGGACTTAAGAGGGTTAGTATGACCACTTGACCTTTCCTTGTCCACCACTGTAACAAAGACAGAGGAAAAGCACAATATTTCCTGTATACCAATAAAATTACAAACTTTTTTTTTATCTCAATACATTTTTGCTTCTGTTTTTTGTTTTTTTTTTAATTCTTGCATGTCAACACATATTGATATGGTCATATTCAATGTCAGTACAGTGAATATGACACAAACACAAACGTATGTATGACCTAATAATCCAAGACTTAATTTGTAGGGAGTTTATGGGTCATTTGTGATCATTAGACAGAACCAGGCTAGGCTTGGTTTCAGTCTTCGCATTGAAGTTTGTGGCAGACGTTCTAGCAACAATAGAAATAAGGTTACTGTGGTTACGGAAAAAACTTTAAGTAAAAAGCAGTGAAACTGACTACTACTGTAAACAAATTAACGCTTCAAAGTGGGTACAGCACCCAAGTCCCCAAGGTTTTGAAAAGCTACCAGACGGCATCACATGTTTCCTTACTCATCAGCTAACTGGGGGAGATACTGGTGACTGTATCAGTTTCCAACACATTTACACACATTTTCATTTACATAACACTCTATCTTGACTCCAGTTTAGAAGCCCACGGAATAACTGGTTCCAATTTTGGCTTTGAAGGGTAACTTTAGTATCTCGCCTATAAGGCAACCACAGGAAGACTGGTAGAAATACACACAGGACAAAAAAAGACCACGAGCTGCCATCTGGGGATTCTCCCCCCGCCACCAAACACCTACACATTTTCAACAGGGTCTATAAGTGACTGAATTATCACACACACACGAGGCTCTACACACCAATCTGAGAGTGGAAAAAAATAAGTCACACGTCCCCACCTGAATGTCTGGGAACTTTTTCTAAGAAATAAAGAATAAAAAAGAAAGGTTACAGTGGTAGACCAGTTCCTGTTGGAAACATGTTTCAAAGCATCAGGATGTAATGACTGACGTAGCTTTCACAGCTACTTGAACAGAGACGGAGAACTTCAACCTGACTTCAGTCTGACACTTATCCAAGCAAATACAGAATAGATGTTTACAACCTTTAATCTTCTGTGTATCCTAAAAGAATGGGAATTTCCCGCCATCGCGAGGGAATTCCCGAAGAGCACATACGTTTAGTTGAAATGGAACACAGTAGACTTGGGAAAATCATTTTAATTTAACATTTATAGGCTTAGATCACTGGTATTAGTGCCTACTTCTTCTTCTTTTTTAGGATCCCTGGTGAGGAAGTCCAAGGTTTCAGCCATCAAAAGCGACTGTGTGGCAGACTGTGAAGCCAGTAAGGAAGAGGGGATTCCCTCCTTAGAAATGTATGTGATCCCGAAGTGCTCCAGGCACTTAACAATGAAAAGCCCAGCTTTCTGATTACAAGCTTTGAGGCGGATCTGATGCCTTTAATAACCCACTGACGCTCACCCCTGTCATTGTCAGACTGATCTGCATACACAGTTTTGTTTACCTTTATTCATCAAGTCAGCTTCAACAACAAAAGTCTATTTTTTTAAGAGACATCATAAAGCAAGTAAGTAATTTTTACCTGCATGTGTGATTTTTTTTATTTTTCTATTAATTGCATAAACATGTTGACGAAAGCGGCCTTTATCTCTGCATTTATCAAAACACACACTGCACCATTTTCTCATAATATTTAGATCACGGCCTACATTTGCACCTCGTATTTTTCTAGGTGTTTTTGCCCTCTGAACATTTGCGTACTTTTGCACAGCATTTACATAATGTGGTAGATCCGATCTTACATCACTGGTGACTGAGAGCGAGGCCACGCTATAAACAGCCAGACAGTCATTCATAACTGAAATATTTTTGAGTCATATCTGCTGGTGCTCACTAACCAGTCTTTTTTGCTTATGTATGAAGTGCATCTACCCTGCTGCTCTCATTCACAACAGCTCGTACTGAAATTCCTTTGTTTTAAGAAGCAGTCACTCATGGGAAAGTTAAGAGGAAGCAGTCATGGTGATGACCACAAATGCACCTCACTTCCTCTTCCACATTATCCATTTGGTCCTAAATATAACCTGTGAATGTACTGTACGACCAGCGTTTACCATCACCGCTTGAAAATCCATCCCAGTTTACTTTATCGGTAAGAATGGGAATAAAATAAATGTTACTGAAACTCATGGTCAGTTCCTGAAATTCACTGAGGCCATTTGAAAGAAGTAAAGGCTTAGTTACAATTAATGTCCAAGTTGGTTCTTTTACAAAAATGTGTCTTTTTCATAACCCCCCCCCCCCCCCCCCCCCCCCAAATACGTGTGCTTGTCCTGTTCACTGAAAACTATGTATTAACTCATCTATTTCTAGATAAGCCACAGCATGACCTCATTTCATGCTCCCTTCACCCGGAGGGAATGTACTTGATTTCATAATTGCCTCAAATCAGCTCTACAATGAGCACATACGAAATTAAGTTACATGTAAATGTCCAAAGTAGCCCGGCGGCAGCTGTCTTTTTGTTTAATGTACCTCATAACTGAAACTAAACCTTGGGATCAACTTGACTCAGAGACAAAGCCCTGCGAGACTGACTATGACTGTAAGTTTGTGGATTTCCCAAAAGGAACTCATTTATGAGGGTGTGACTCACCCTGCAACTTTGAACATAGCCACAGATGGGCAGAAGGGCAACAATGGGTAAAATTCCTGGATTAGCAGAAGTACAACTGATTCGCAAATTCCGGATTTGTTAATGGTCATCTTGAGATTTCTAATTTACATTAGCTGTAAGAAATTTTCAGAAATGTCCCTAATTGTTGAGTGTGCTTATTAGAAAAAAGGAGTATCTGTTTTCATTGGTGTCAAATATAAAGCTACAGTTAGTCTTTTTTAAAACAAATTTAAATAAAAGTAATAAATAATGGGTTCATTTGTGGACTTTTCTTTCTAATGTCTAGTAAATTAAAGCCCTTCTCATAGCTGAAGGATAATTATAATGCTAACTCATGCAGTCAGTATGGCAGCTAAATTGCTAATGCTACTCCACCTACCTGGTGACACAAGTCATGTTGTTAGCAAGCTGGTTTTCAAAGTTTGTGTGGCATGCCCCAACTTCAGAAGCCAAAAGGTCCGTGCCCACAGTTTTTATCTTTTATGTTTATTGTTAAATAAAAGTATAAGGGCCATGTGGAATTTTAGCTACCTAATGGTGACTACAGTAGCATAGCCAAAGTCCTGTTTATTCTCCATATATATATATATATATATATATATATATAGTTTCATTCAAGTTTTTTCTTCTGGTTGTCAACGTCACACAAATTTTGTGCTAGCACAAAATGAGCTTAGTAAAATAAATAAATAAAACCCGGGTTGAAAAATTAAGCTAATCCAAAAAGTGCTAAAACCTATAGTTTCTTGAATGGCCATTTGAGGTTTGCTCCAATAAAATAGTCATTATGTAAACATCAGAAGCACAGCCTGGTACAAAAACTGTTTGGGGCTAGTTATTGCTGCTTGAAAAGAGTTAGACTTGAGGAAAAGATGCTCAAGACTACCTTGACCGAGATGTCCGAGAAGTTAGAGAGATTGTTTTGTCCTTCCGAGCTGAAGTTTCAACTGCTTTAATCGTATTAATCAGAACTTCAAAGTTATAACTCACTTAAGGATACAGGTGCTTTTAAGTAAAATCTTCTTGGTTTGCTTAGTTGTAGCAGTAGACACAATAAGGGGGTGGTTTGTGTAATATCTTTGCTATGTGAGTTTGATTTTAAGTCTGTCAGCCAAAATTTGCAGCCAATTTATCGTCACAGTCCATTGTGTTTTCACCTTAAGCAAGGAAGCCGGAAATAGTGTTAACTGATTACCCGTATAGACCAAATATGGTCACAGCTGTGTTAAAGTTATTCTACAGATGTGTTTGAATATTTGTGAGAACGGTTGGAGTTACAGTCATGGTAGAAGTAAACCACGCCCTCCTTAAATTCTAATGTTTTATGTGTCAGGAAATAATCTAGTTCATAGCAGATAAATACAGCCTGAGATGAGCACATATTACACTGTGCAATTATATTGAATAGAAACTAAGCCGAAATGCAGAAGTAGCATGTAAAAACTAAGTACTGCTAACATAAGAATTAAGAGAACAAGCAGCAGCCAGGCACTGTTCATTAAATGCAATGATTAACTGAGCAAATGTGAGCACCTGTAGAAGGACAAGTTTTGACATTTTTGCTGATTTAAGACATTCAGGTGTGCGTTAACACAAGCAAATATCTTAAAGAAGCAGTTGTTGCTGCTTATTGATCTGGTGAGTCCAAGTCCATCATTCTAGAGTATAAGTATAAAATCATACAAGACAGTTTTGAGTATTCCCAGGAGTGGATATTGAAACCAATTCACCCCGAGTTCAAAGAAACTGCAAGAAATCCAGGAGCTACATCTCCTAACAGACCTCAGCTAACGTGCTAAGTGGTAATGTTCATGACAGCATAAAAATTAGAAAAAAAATGTGGCTTCGTCAAATGGAGGTGTTTGGCACGATTGTGGAGGAATGGTGATTCAAGCTCAAGGTATTGTAAGGTCCTAGTCAAATGAATGAACTGAAGCAACAGGGTGGTTCCATATCTACTGAGTCATGAGGTGTACTTAAGTTTTTCACACACTGCTTCTGCATTTTAGCTCAAATATAGTTAAAATAGTGACGCTGTGTAACATGTTGTTCATCTAAGGTTGTATTTATGTAATTTTAAGATCCACTATGAATCTGTTTTATTTATTATTATTTTTAAACATAAAACCTTAGAAGCAACAGGGTGTGCGTTCTCATTATACTATGACTATGTCCTGACCAAATGTGTACTCACCAGGCAGGTGCATTTTTATAACTGCTGGACCTAGCGAGGCAAAGCTGCTTCCCCATTTCCTTGTTTACACTAAGCTAACTGGCTGCTAATAGTAGCTTCACATTTTGTGAACTGTATCTGTAAATGTATGCACGTCCTTTGACATTTTGGTTTGGTTTTTTTTTACCGTATGTAGGAAATAAGATGTGACACAAGACACATAATCCTGCCGTACTACTGTATTCCATCTTTCAAAAAAGAAAGACAAGATTTAATATTACTTAACAATATGTTAAAAGTAGCCAGTTTGGCTTTAGTGTTAATACAATATACACTCTATAACAGACTGATAGTGTGAGTATTGTTCTTTTTCAATTTCATTCTGAAAGTATTCTGATACAAGCTGGCTACAGGTCAAAATAAAGAAAACATAAACTGTAACTGGTACACGTTTACTCAACAGTTTGTTAAACAGAACTTAAAAACCAAAAAAAAGAACAATGTCAAGTATTACGCCTTCCTCCTTTCTGTGAAATAAGGTGGAAGTAGTTGGTGGGGTGGGGGGAGGGTTTGGGAGAGTGGAAACCAGCTAACCAAGCTCCCTTGTCAATCGTGTGATGAGAGGCCGTGCTAGGAACAGGAAACGATGGGATAGTAAGCCACAATATGTCAAATACAGCTTTTAATTCATTACATTTCTCGCTTTTTTTAAGTTTCCATTGTCTCTCTTTTTTCTTTTTCTTTTTTAAGGAAACCTTCCAGACATAATAAGCATCTTTTGACTACAGTTAAGCCAATATAAGAAAATAATTTCAGACCATGGCTTTTTTTTTTCTTTTCTTTTTTTTCCGTTTCAGTCAAGAGAAATGCCCAACTCAGACTAGAAGCACACAAGCAGGCAGGAAAAATTAATCAGATGTAGAGTAGCATTTTGTGATTCTGTGTCATTTCATTTCTTTTTATTTCTGCAGGTGGATCAGTCCAGATGGGTCTGTGTTGGAACCACACAGTGACAAGAACAAAGCAAGGCAGCGTGGGTGTGATTTGGGCACAGCGGGAGAAGTTCCAGGAGGATAACAGTTGGGTGGAAGTAAAGGGATAAGTGGAGGGTCGGGGTTGGGTTTGTATAGCTGTTAAGGTACTGATTGTGTCCTGACAGTCACTCACTAAACACCCTCAATGTGCAGCAAACGTAGCTTTCTTCAAGCTAAAGTTTGACCAGTTGATGGATAGCCGTTGACGGGTCTGCCGGGCAGAGTCTAAGCAAAATCTGGAAAAGAGAGAAAAGAAGTAAGAAAGCTGACATTAGGCCTTTGAGGTAGGGAAGAACACATTTTAGTAGTGTTCCTCCATAATTTGGTCAAACGCACCTTTTGAAGTACTCCACCTCCCTCTCCGTTTCATCCATTTCAGTGCTATCCAGGTCGATGTCTTTGGGCAGGAATACATCATCTAAAATAAAAATAAAACATTTTCATATATACATACACAGATAAATTCATCTCTCATTGGTCTCATACACATTTTCCTGGTTCTAATCTGTCAGGATTACTTTTCCAAGGTGCTTTAACATTTCACAGAACGTCCGAGTTTGGGATCACAGCAAAGCTGGATTAAGAAATACTCCCTTGCACTTGCTCATGGTGATCAAACCTTGCTTATTACAGAAAATCCAGCAGACAAATGAGGAAAACAATGCAGAACACTTTGTTGTTCCGACTTTAGCAGCAGGACAGGGTAGTCCGGACTTGTACACACAGAAAATTAAAACCAACCTATTGAGCTGTTCATCTTGTCCGCCTTCTTCTTCTTGCTCTTCTTGGTCTTGCCTTTGGGCTGTGGGGACTCTGCGGTCGGAGGTTTGCCGTTCTGCTGGGTCTGTTCGGACTGGGAGGTTGGAGGGGGAGACGGAGAGGGGTTTGACACAGGGGGGCTTATCCTGTCTTCCTTTGTTTGGGCTAGAGGTTGGTGTTGCTGCCTTTTACCGCTGGCACTTCTGTTATTGCTCCTTTCCTCCCTCTGGGGTTCACTGGTTGAGAGAGGAGCGAGGGCTTCAACGGGCCTAGTTTGCATTGCTTTGGTGTCTGTTGCAGTAGCAGCGCCATTGGCGAGCTTTACAGGCGCATCGGAGCTCTTGGGTAACTCTGGGGCTTTCTTTACAGCAGCCTCAGAGGTGGGCACTTTAGCGGACTGCTTACCCTTAGATTTACTGCTGACCTCGAGTAGAGAGGAGGTGCCGTTGAGGAGGTCAGGTGGAGAATTGGGGATGTTGGTCTCAGCGGTAAACCCCTTTTCAGCAGCGCAGTTTGGGCTGTGCTGTAAATGGGGCCGGGGTAGTGAGTCAAATCTGGGTTCCTTCTGGTCAGGGAGGCAGATGAGAGTTTGAAGCAGCTGTGACTTTCCATTCTGAAGATTATCTAAGACGTTCTGAGCTGTCTGTTTAAGGGGCTGTGGATTGTTGTGAGGGGGAGCGGTATTTTCCTTTGCTTTCTCTTTCTTTTTCTTTTTGGCAGCGCGATGTTGCTGCAGCTCCTGCAGTCGGAGCAGTTCTTTTTGAAGTGCTTCTTCCTCTTCCTGCCTCTGTCGCCGTTGCTGTTCCTCCAACAACTGCTGCTCCTCCCTTTCGCGGGCCTCTGCCTCCAGACGGGCCTTCTCCTCCATCTGAAGCACACAGACGTTTACTATTAGTGTACTGACAACTCTGACTCATTAAAAAAAAAAAAAGACCACTGAGTTGCTATATTTCCAAGTATTCTAGGAAAGTAGTTTTAACAAGAAGGATAAATACTGGAGGCTGTGTGTTCATTTCTGGCCTGATCAGCAGTGAGTTACCTTCTTTTGTTTGTGCCTTGCTCGTTTTGCTGCCTTAGAACTGGAAGCAGGTTTACTGTCAGCACTGTTGATAAACTGCAACAGGTCCTCCACCCGCCTGTGGTCCTCCACCCCTCCATCTCTTTCTATCACCGGCTGCTGTTCCTCGCGCTTCGGCTGTTCCTCTTTGCGTTTTGTCAGACGTAAGCGAAGCTTCTCCCTCATTTCTGCATAGTTTCGACTGGTAGGAGCAGCTGGGGGCTGTGAATAAAACAAAGGGTGTCGCAGTCAATGAGGGTATGGGGGAGGAAAATAAAAATAAATGAGTCATTTGGAAAAAACAACAACAACAAAAACAAAAACAAAAAAAAAACACCAACAAGATGTTAATCTGAGGTCAATGTGTTTGCATAAACATGCATGTCTTACCCCGCCATGTCCGAAGAATTCGCAGTAGCAGCAGTCACAGTACTTTCCTTCTTTCTGGTTGGTGGATGTGGAGGTGGAAGAGCTGTGCTCCGAGCAGCTGTCCTCGTCCTGACTCTCCTCTCCATCATATGGCGGATGCTCGTACCCCCCATTCCCTTCACAGCGATGGCCTTCACAGTCAGGATCACTGAAATAAATAATGTTTTAATGTTTCAGTACTTTAAATTCAGTTTGAATTGCTGGTTCTTTTTTACCCTGCGACAAAAAAAAAATAAGATAAATAACCTTTCCTGTGAAACCAGACAGCAAACTTGCCTGCAGACGCTGGGTGGGGCACTGATGGGCCCATCCATTGAGGTGGTCAGAGGTTCTGCGGGTGGGAGGCAATGACCCTGGTGGGAGTCTGCAAAGTCTGGAGCTGGAGTGGCCATTTTTGGGAAGGGTTGTGATCCTATTGTTGGAAGGTGCGCGGTGGGTGCTGGAGGGAGCGGGGGTCCCGAGAGAGGAGGAAGGGAGGTAAGTCCTGTGGAGCCATTTCTAGGGGTGGTTGGAGTGGGTTGCCTGTGGTCCTCTTTACCTAGATTGTGAAATACGTCATCTAGAAGGGAGGAAAAATGGCCAGAATTACAATATTTACATTAACAAAATAAACAAAAGAAAAATCCCCACATCATCAAAAACAGCATGATCGTGTTCAGAGCTTCCAGACAGGAAAACAAACAAGCCAAGTGTTGCTGACGCATGCCTCGCACGTCAATACCACTTCTTCTAAACCAGCGCAAAGCAGTTTCAGCTTGATGACCTTTTGAATATGAATTATAATGCTGATATTTATATTTGCTCATTTAAATTTAGACCAATCTCTCTATATATCTATCTCTCTATCTATCTATATCTCAAGCCACATCATTCATTTCACTGCAATACAACGATGAGACATTTCAGAATAAAACACAATTTACACTTTACTCCAGGTTATCTGAGTAATTGTTGAATGTGTGGACATAAGAAAGATTTGAATTCACCATTCGGTCAATTCTTAACTGTGCATTCAAGCATAGACACAGTAGCAAACCTTGCATAGTAAAACATGCTTGCTACAGTTAACACTGAGAAAAATATAAAAGACTAGGCATGCTTCCCATATGCTTTGATATTTGGAAAGGTCAAAGAGGTAATAAATACCAAAAAAAAACTACTATAATAGAGAAAATGAATAATTATCCTGCTGAATAAAAGCTATCAGCGACAGCAAAAATTTGTATGGGATCAAAACTGATGACACACCCAAATTTTCAAGGGGACGTATTATCAATTAGTTAAATATGTACTCTTACAATGGAGGATGCATAATACACACTGACAAGTTTCCCCATGAGTCAAAAACTCTGGTTTCAGACCCCTAAACGCTCAGTTTCTTCCATTTCTGCCTCTGCATAATACCAAAGACATCCGACATGATACCTGTGAGCACAGCATCCACAGCCATCAGATGGTTGTTTTGTTTAACCACCTTTTTTCAGCCAATTAAAAGAAAGGCAGTTTAAATAGAGGAAGCTAAAATGGTTTGTTTCAAACAATTGATGAACCGAGGGGCTGCACCCGAACAAAACAGAGCAAGGGTACAAGAATAAAATACAGAGGTGGAAATGACCACAACGAGTCCCTTTTAACTGTAGGTGTTAAATTGTTTGAGTGTCCCATCATTTTAATAAGAAAAAGCCCCATCAGTACAAACCTAACCACTACTCCTACTTCCTATATTACCTAAAGAGTTGGGTCTTTTAGATGCTAGGTGGATGGGTGGGTTATTACTTGACTGGACAGTGGTAGCAGTGCAGGACACTGAGGACGTGGAGGCGGAGGTGGCCATCACCACTCGATTCGTCTCCATGAAGGCATCCTGGAAATTGTAGAGACACTTCTTCTTGGCGCCGGTCTTCTTCTGCTCTTTGGCTTCTGAAGAGGAGCATGAGGACGAGGAGGATGACGACAAAGATGATGACAAGGAAGAAGACGAGGAAGGGGGCAGAGGCGTGGGCAGTGAGGGATGTTCCCCTTGGGGGCAAATAGATGATGTTGGAGGGAGGGGGACATCAGCAAGTGGGGGTCCAAGCATATCACCTGTTGGGTTAGGACAAAACATAAGGGAAGACATTGTCTTAACGATTCTTTTTAAATGATTTCAACATGATTGGTGATTTGTGCCGTGCCAGGGCGGCTCACCTGGAAGCGATTCGGGCAACAGCACAGACGGATTCCAGCTCTTCATCACAGCAGCGTCCCATAAATTCTCAAACTTGAGCGAGAGGCACTGCAGAGAGCTGTTCCAGTCACCTGCACCGCCCGCACCGCCGAAGCAGTTCTGGTATACATGCTCTGGTAAAGACGCACTGAAGGCTGGCTGCTTGGCCGCCGAGTGGTTTGATATAGGGTTGGGGGGCAGAGGCTTAAGGTGGGGAAAAAATGTGATTAGTAAGGGAATAATGAGATGAACAGGTTTGAGTTTGGCACACAAAGTTCAGGACTACTCTGTTCTCTTTGCTTTTTCCCCCTTCCCCTAGTTTAGGTTCAGTCTGTCCCCTTGTGGCAGAAAAAAGGAACTGCAGTGACACTAAATGAAACTAGAGTACAACTAATCTTAGCATTGTTCTTGGAACCTTAAAAAAAAATCCCCAGTGATAAGGAAATGAATCAATTTTCCCCTTAAAGACACTCTCAATGCTAGAATTCTACATACTGATCGGAAGAATACAACTTACGTCTACCTCTAAAAAATTGTTATCCTCACCTTGTTGTGTGTGAGAGGTGGGCTTGGTGGGTAGAGTGTAGGGTGCAGGAGGGGCCGGGAGAAGTTGTGTAGGGGCAAGTGGCCGTGGATGTGTGGGTACAAGTGGAGGGCGGGGTGTGCAGGGGGGGTCTTGCTGTCTGTGAAGAATTGGTGTCCAACAGCGGGGGGAGGAGGCGCAGCGTGGAGCCGACTAGGGGGCAAACACGTGGCGGGGCCCAGGGTGGAAGAGCTGGGGTCCTGGTTACACACGTGGCACTCGCAGGCATGCTGGACCTGCCCTGCCTGAGGGTGGGGGTAATATGGGTTTGAAACACGTTGATTTAAAAGAGTAATAATAGCTAAATCATATATCAGAATGTAGTAGTGGAGTTCATTTTTCCAATTCAGCTCCATCGAGGATTTCATTATTATTATTTTTTTATTATTATTATTATTTTAAATTAGTGTGACTACACTTCCAAGTTTTTATCTCCGCTCTTACATCAGAATTAAACTGATGTGCTTTTTGTGTCACATGAACATTAGTAAAGTGGTTCAGATCTCATCAGTCTGCATCCGTGTATCCGACTGCACGGATACACGGATGTCTTGCCCTGCAAATAAAGCACCTTGTTTCGTCAGTAACAGCTGTACCTGGAGGTGGCAAGGATCGTGGCCAGATAAGTGTGGCATTAGCTTTAGTTATAGACTTTAAAAAACAAACGAATAAATAGCAAATGTCTTCTAGTCTTTAATCCACACAAATAGTATAAGGGGACTTTCACTGATGCACAGATGACCACGTCTAGTGTTTGTATAGTAATACCACTCATGTTATAATGGAATAGCAACTCAAATTAATACTGAAACTACTGGAACCGCATTGAAACTGAAATGAGCAAACCCAGTCTGATCTATAACAAAAATAAAAAAAAATTACAAACAAAATTTAAATTCATGTAAAAAAAACAAAACAAAAAAACAACAACACTCCTGCGATAACCCCGGGACCCACAGCAACAAAGAACATTCTTGTCCTGTGATCTCTCGTCACACAATGAGTGCGTCTGAGCATATGGCCCTTAAAGGAAGACGAATGAAGGCTCATTGTATTTGTATAAATACCTGTTGGTGGTTGTAGGAGGGTGGAGGACTATTGGTCTTTCCTGAGGAAAGCTGTTCCTGCTGCCCTGGGGGCTCCCCACCACCCTCGCCATTAGCTTCCTCCTCGTCACCCTCCGATGAGCTGCTGCTGCTGGTAATGCGAGGAGACTGACACAGAGAGGTGCAGAACAAAGACTGAATTAGTATGTGAGGACCCGCGCACAAAACATTTCCCAAATTACCCGTAACCCACTCATAATGAACTACAGCTTCATCATCCAGAAACCCGGCAGGGAAATTCACAGCTAATCTTGGGCATTTTTTTTTGGGCTGTAGAGGACTCACCCCTGTCTTTAGCGCCACGTTGTCACCTTCCCCGTTGATGTCGTTATGAAGACCGTTCACAGCAGCAGTCACCACACTGTTGTCCTCATAACCACTCATAGGGTACATGTCCCCAAACTTACTGGACAACGGAGGCACTTCGTCATCATCGCTAATGCTACAACAAGAGAGAAATGAGAAGTCAGGAAGAAGAAGAGACCATTTTTTGAAATATCAGTTCCACTTTAATAGCACTTATTTTTATGTTAACGCTAAGATTGGGGGAAAATACTAATATTCATGATTTTAAGATGACTTACAAAGTGTTGGTGTCCCCTTCAGGCAGAATGAGTCTTGGATGCTGCTGGATGGTGATGGGAGAACTGGAGTTGGAGCCGGACGCTGAACTGCCGGAGGAGAGGCTAGGAGGGTGCACCCCTGCCAAGAAGTCCCGTGGAGGATCCCCTTGCATGGGTAGTTTGATGTGGAGGTCCTCAGCGATGGGAGAGTCCATTATGCCACACGTTAGGATGTGAGAGAGGCTACAGTCGTCACATGTGCACCTGTTGAAAAAAGTTGAGACAAAATTTATATTGTGATACTGATTACAGGACTCAATAAAGTTCTTTCATGAAGTATTTTAAAAAGACGATTCCCATACAGTCAAATGAATTAAGTGGTTTTTTTAATGCCTGAAAACGGTCTTCGAAACATCACTGTTACATGTTGACATCTCGCTCTCCCATCTTTAAATAGGTTCTATAGCAGAGTGACAAAAGTCTTGAGCCACACCAGTGACATGAGCCTCACCTCATGTCACTGCTGATTTTCAGACCACTTCTTGTGTAATTTGGCATACCTCAGCCTTGGCTCCCCATTTCTCCCTTCCTTAAGAATGGCTTCTTGATAGCCACCCTTCCACCAACATCATTTCTAATCAGGCTACAGTAAACAGTAAATGGTTACAGTGTCAGATCTTTGCTGGATTGGTTTCTACTCCGTAAGGACATGACTTTCAGATGCTTTTCATCTGCGTTTTTTTCCCTTTCAAAATTTCTCAGGACACCCTACACAGCATGTAGAGATGTGCCATGTTTTCAGCTAATAGCGCTTTGTTGTTGCAAAGACACCAGTTTAGACCTTCAAACTGTTATCTTATCATTTTTAATAGAAATTGCATTATGTGTAGACAACACTGTTTCATCCTTTGAGTTCTTATGCTGGAATGATTCATAGGTCAGTGTTGGGTGGCTAACAGAAAGAAAAGAAACCTCTGAAAATGGTCAGGTACAAGGACTGCACTGAAAAAGCCTGAAAAAGACTTAAACTATTGCTCGAGCCCACAAAAAAAATTAAAATAAATTCTGGCTCCTTGGAAGCAAAATATAAAGAAATGGCTCAAGACTTTTGCACATAATAATAATAATGATAATACCAGCAAGCAGAGGGGGGTTCATTTAATTTCTTCACAACTAAACATAACCAGTCTGTTCACTTATTTTATACATGTTATCCTTTTTTTTCCCCTGTGAAGATAATTTGAATTATTTCTGAAATTCACTGGACTGAGTGTAACGTAATCCCAGGCCAGACAGGGACAAGCCACTGAATCCTGACAGCTCACCTTCTTCTGTAATTGCAGTTTGGACAGTCTGGAATACTCAGACGGGATGACAGCATTCTCATAGTGTCTGTGAAGTTGTTATCTCCGGTGGGGGATTTCTTACTGTTGGGTAACTACAAAAAAACAAAAACAGAAACCATTACAGCGCTTTGAAGGACACAACTGTAAAACTCCATTGTAAAATGACAGCGTCATAATCACGTGCCGTACCTGTTCTTCTATAAACCTTCTTTGCTTAAAGAATTCCCAGTCCTCTTTCAGCATTCCCTGCTTAGTCTTTAAAGTCTGGAAATGGGCAGATAGTAAGAATCAACAAAGACTTAAGAAGCTTCACAAATCAAAGACTGAAAAAAAATATCTAAACAGTCACACAGAGCTTTCATTTCACTTACATTTTTGCTTATTAAAGACTTGTGTGGCTCTGTTCTTTGGTTGGTAATATTCTGACCCTCCACCTTAAAAAGCATCTACAAAAGAAACATGTTACACAATTTATTATTCTCTGTACTGAACATGAGCGTTACACAAAACATTCTTTTACTGCCCTGCGTACCTGTTCATCCACATAGTCATCAATCCTCTTCTCACACTCCTGCCACTGAGCGGCCACTGAAGCCATCTCCTGCTGCAGTTGCTGGTAGCTCTCTAATAACGTCCTGTACGTATCTTCATTGTATGAATCATGGGAAGCTGTGCCATGCCTGTGGAAAGAAAAAAAAACCAAATAGGGATTAGGGATAAGCCTGTTGGCTTATGGCTCAGTACTGTGGATGCTTGTTCAAAGGCAGCATCTGAGAAGGTAATGTGCAATTTGGGTCCTTATTAGCAATCAAATCATCACGATGAGCGTCTAGTCATAGAGTCTTCCTTTAAATAGAAGCGACGTCTTACCTAAGCTGTGCAATGAGTGCCGGTAAACTGCTGTGTAAGATCGGTTCGGAGAAAACCAGATTCTCGAAAAGGTGTTTGTTGTGCAGCTCCCAGGTCACCTGAAATTTCTGGAGGTGCTCATTTTCCTGGGGAAGAGCAAAAAAAAAAGGAAATAAAAGAAAAGTTAAGAATGCGATGAATATGTCAAACGTGTTATCGTATGTGGGGGAACAAAACTCAGACGAACCAGGGTGAGCAGAAAGCTGCTGATGGTTCGTGCAGCTTGACAGAGGGCGTTGTATTCCTCCAGCAAAAGTGAGATGAACTGGTGGGCTTGAGGAGGACCTTGGGCTGCAGCTATGGTCCCAGGTGGTCCCGTGTTCTTGGAACCTGCAGAAAGGTGCTTCAGTAGACGCACTTTCATTTCCAAGACGTATTCCCGAGCCTGCTGCTCCAACCGCTGGTAGAGCTGATAGGGATCCTTTTCACAGAGTCTGCGGGAGAAAAACAATAAACATAATGTGGGAAAAGAAAAAAATTCCCCATCTATTGATGCTACCAGCACGTAAAACTCTTCTTTCTCTGTCTGTACAGTTTAAAATCTCCCAATGTGAGTCATATAGTTTCCTCAAATATTCAATTACATCATATTAAGTAATCAAATAGGCCTTTTATGGGTCTGTGGACTTGTTCAAATACACTGGAAAAACAAACAAAAAACCCCAAAACAAAACAAGGCAGCAGTTTCAGTTTGTTGACATCAGTGCAAAAGCTCCCACGTCTCTGGTTGTTTTCAGAGAAACTCCCTGTTAACAGGGACCTCTAGTGGCCAAACACACCCCTGAAAGCCCCTGAAAGAAAGACCTGAGAAAGAGAGGCGGGATTTCTGGTCGTGGTCATACCTGTCCACCAGCTCCTTCATGCCCTCCTTGTCTCTCTCTAGAGGCTGGTCGTGGTCATCTGCAAGTGGCGTTCCCGTCTGTCTGTAGATGTAGCGCACCAGGTAACGAAGCTCCGACCAGTGGTTCTGCAGCTGCTGCGACTCCCTCTCCGACTCGGCAGAGATCTCCCTGTAATTCCCACAAATTCATTAAGAATCAGTGAAAAAAACAAAACAAAAACAAAAACGCAAGGAATCAAAGAGTCAACCTGAACTGACCGCCTCTCGTTGCAAGCTTCGCAGCTGCACACTGTATCAGCAGGCATCGGCGTGGTGAGGTCCGGGGCAGGAAGCATGGGTAGAGTAGGCGCAGCAGTGGTCAGTCTGTCCCCTGTGGCTGCCTCCTGGCCCAAGTTTCCATTACCCACAGGCATGTGCAAAAGAAAGTCCTGACTCTGTAGGCATTATGAAGAAAAACAAAGACATCACAATAAGACGTTGAACAAATCCAGAAACATTTTTATTTTCTTACTGTGATGCTGATCATTTATCAGGAGCCGATGGTGACACTGGGCATGTCACACAGCTGTCCAGAAAGCTGAAAATAATGTGCTAACATATAATATGAATGTCAATCACTTCTCTGTATTTAAGAGCATTTTTAATCATTTCAGTTGATTCCTCTTCAGTCTCTTCAGCTGTGGCTTGTGATAAAATAATCTCTGATCATCTCATGGAGCTGGCTCTGGACACTGTGACAGCTACAAGGCCCTGAACATGACTGATCTGATATGTCCAGCACCACATGACGCTCAGCCTATTTACATTTATAACGTGCTGGACATTAACTACAACTGGGATGAGCACACAGTGCAGTCTTTTTTTGTTTAGAGAAAAGTTACAGTTACAATTGACAAGTATTAGAGCCGGGATCAGCCAACCACTGTGAGAACTGACTTATAATGTCAAACCATCATTCACTCATCACCAGAAAAAGCACAGCATGGGGCAGACTAGATAGAGAATATATGTGCAAATTTTCTTTTCTGCAGCTATTTCAAAATAAAAGCTCTCCAGTTGCTTGGCCCCCTTGACTACAGGACCATAATGCTGTGAGTCAGCAGAGCACGCCCCTGCAGTTAGGATGCATTTAACAATACATTTAAGAGGAAGCCAAACCCAAGACCACCATCCAAGGCTAACGCACCAACAACTAAGAAAACATAGGACTGAGCTCCAAAAAACAAACGCTTGGGAGTTTTCAAAAGCAACTCAGACTGAGACTTTGGATGAAGAACAAAAATGTAGGCGCAATTTTGCCACCTGCCTACAAATAAAAAGCAAAATTTCTTTTAGAATTTGCAAGAACGGAAACAGTCGAGTCGCTGCCTTTGTAAATTTTTCTGTAGAAAAGTGTTTTTATTAATTACAACTAATAATCACTCATACAACCAGGAAAATAAAAAGTCACTTTGTATTATGGGGGAGAAAAAAAACACTGATTTCAAATCACAAGATTTTTCCACGGGCAGTCGGTCATAAAGAAGCTCTTTATATACAGAGTAATTGGAGCGCACACTCAAACACACGTCATCTTACAACACAGGCCTGAGAGGATATTTACAGTCACACTTGGGTGTGCAAAGGAGAAAGAGAGAAAACGAATTAAGACTACAACAGCAACACTGCCACTTATTTTCTTAATTAATCATTAGGAGTATTAAATGTGACTACGTGTTAAAATAAAGACTTAAATCATTATGTATTATGATTTTTATAATTAGTTCCTTCATTTTTAGATACAGATGCAGCTAATGCCATAATCACAACTACATTTTTATGTACCATTTATTATATATCAAAAGCATTTCATCCACTGAGATACTTTTTGTTTAATTAATGTAACTGAAAAATTGAAAAAGTGCACATTTCAAGCTGAAGCGTCTAGAAGCCGCTACCTCGTTGAATCAATTCAAGCTTGTGCAATCGTATTATTCTGCTTCCATCATTACGTTCTTACAGCAGCAGCTGCTGCTCACGGTGGCTGCATCTGTTTCGGCCGTTCTGGCAAAGAACCAGAAGTGCCAGGTGAACGCAGGAGCTGCATCATCCACTGAAAGACCACAGCTGTGCACGTTAAACTGCAGATATGTGGCATCCGTGTTGAGCCAGATAACCGACCGAACGGCGGAATCGAGCAAAGGCTTGACACGCAGCACTCTCTCTCCATGCACAAACTCTTTATAACTTTAATTCTCTTCACACTCATGTGACTTACCCCCAAAGACTGCTCTAGAGTAGTATGTCGGTCCTCCTTCTCCACTGTGCGCCGGCAGTCAGAGCACACCCACAGAGGCAGCTGTAGGGCACTGGGAGTCTTGGCAGGCTGTGCCGTACCGTTCTGGCCTGAGATGCCTGCCTCTGAAGGCACGACAGTGTCTTTACGCTCACATCGACACAAGAGGCAGCGATCACCAGCAGTGTAGGGCGCTCGCTGGTTCAGGCCAAATGTGAATGGGGTCTGTGGTGGGAAAGAAAAAAATGCAGTGGCTGTTGTCATGTATTACTTAAGGGAATAAATAAAAGCAGACTATTTTTAATAGGAAAGTCAAACTAAATTCTTCTTCTTCATCTAATAATAATAATGCAGATGTTATTTTAGAGGAAAACTCAAGTTTGCGATCACTTGAACTGCTAGCCAATCCAATATTCACGACCCAATGTACTCCAGGTACAACAGCTGTTTGAACAGGCCCGCTGTACTTCATTAAAACACTGGAACTTTAACACAGAGTCCTTTCAGTGAGTGAAGCACAGAGGGGCACAAACACGTAATTAGAAGCTAGAGGCTTCAATTAATGATATACACACTGACTGCTTGTGACGGTGGGTGGGATGGCTATGGGATTTTAAGAAGAAGGTTGATTTCCATCTATTTCAGCTACATTTTGAAAGTGTACTCCTGGAGACTGTGACTCAGTGAGTACTCTGGGTTAGAGCGGGGCAGCTTTACACTTAACGGAATATCAGCATCTATCCAAACATGATATAGCCTCCTAGTACAGGTATGGTATGAATTTCAGAATCCTATGTTTCCTCCTTCTTAAATTATCGCATTCTCAAACTCAGGTGTCAATATTGTAAATTCATTTTTTTAAATTGGCATAAGAAAGTAGCTGAACATTGTGTGACACATGTTAGTTGTATCCAACTGCTCCTGATCAGTGTGTAGCGTTTCACACAACAAACAGGAGAGTTGTAAAGTGCCCTCTGTTGGACAAACTATGCAACGCCAACTCTCATAACATAGTTGAAAGGCATTTCTCACCCTTCTTCTTTACCTTTTTAATTTCCATTTATATATTATTTATCCATTTATTATTATTATTATAAAAGATCAGCGAAAAGGAAATATTTGCAGACAATATCTGGTCACTGATCAATCAATTGGGTTCTCTATGATAAACAGTACATTTCATACATATATTTCCTCGTTCCTTGTTCAAGCTCATGTTCGTGATGTGTGTTATATGGATTTGAATTCTGAGGAAAAACGTCATTAGTAATCAGGGGGAAAAAAAGGCAGTTATCAACATTTAAACCCTACTGTAAAAAAATAAAAAATACAAATGCTGGAGCATCTGAATGTATGAATAACTCTGAGGCAAGTCCTACCGAATATGAATAAGTTCCATATTTTAAAATGACTGGATTAACAGAGACACTGAATGTTTAAATCTTGAGTGGGTTTCCACCATTTAGCGTACACACAGTTCTATTGTCAAGGTGTGTATTATACTGGTAAACTGGACATGTCTTTGAGTGACAAAGTGTTCTGTATCATTGAGTGGATTCTGAAACCCTTGACTGTACTTTACCTGAAGGACTCCAGAGAAGTCAGCATTCACCGGTCCTTCCGTAAACTGTGGTGTAACGCTGCTGTTCACTTTGACCTGATGGACACAAAACAGCTCATGGTTTACAATGAACTCATCCCTTTCTATTTATGCAGGTGATCAATTACACTATGATGATGACACAATTTCTATATTACAACCCAAGCTTCTAATGTTTTCTGTATTATTTTCTGGGTTTTATATTCGACTGCATATATATTTATACTGATAAACCTCTCATAGGTTCCCACCTGTACACACTGGATACACAGAAAACCTATAAACAAAAGTGTCCAAAAATGATGTACGCACATTTAAGGAGCCAACTCAGAAAAATTATAGCAAAACATAATCTCTATCTAGCCATGCACAGACTGGCAGAAAAGTAGTCGTAACTGATCATTTAGACTAAAGGATTAAATTCAAGCAGTTTCATGTTATGTAAACTTAAACGACAAATTACTGTTGCTGCTGCAGGCTGACACAAACCACCATGGTAGTAATCGGTGCTATGAGAAAAACAAGTTGGCTATCTGTGCATGTACTGTTAAGCATTGGTAATAACTGACATTTAAAAATAAAAATGAATGCTGCAGTAAAACATGCACATAAACATATTGTAAATGATCCAATACCTGAACAACTAGGACTCTAGTTTATATCAAGGCTCTCTTCTTTTTAGTAACTGCTATACTGTCACCTTGCACTATATAGTATACAAACACGTACTAGACAGTGTATGCTTACTTTATGGATGACTAAAGTAAGGTGTGAAGTGCTAACAGCATTCGTTTTTCTTTCTCTGTGTTTCTCTCACACACCGAGATAGAGCGAGGCTGAGTCACTGAGATAGGTGCAGATAGACTGGTATTACTTTGAGGAATTAATTTTTTAATTTAATTACCGTTGTGTTGTCTTGACAGTTTTTCAAGCTAACACTAGCTCCTGCACTATGACTCACAGGTGTTTCTCCTGTTTAGCACAGGCCTGACTGACTGACTGGTTTTTGTTTAAGCTTCATGATATTTTGTGTACAAAAAGAGTACACAAAACAGCAGTGGCACCAAGTAGTCACATTTGGTTTTCCATAATGGTTTAGCCAAGAAATTTCTTGTATCATTTACCTTATTAGCGCAGCAGTGAATTAACAAAGTTAAAATGAATAAAGTTACGATAAAATAAATGAAGCTATGTATGACTAGGGGCATTTTTCTTTATTTTCAGCGATATTATTGTTACCATGAATTCTTCTGCCCACTTGTAGCGGAAAATCTGATACTGTAACATCACTAATCCCAAACAAACAACACACACACACACACTTTCTACGCGAGAGACCGGAATAGCTACAAAAGCACAATAAACGTACACAGAAGCACAGACAGGACATAGTTTCCTTCGATGCAGAATACAAAACACTCAAGTGTTATTTACGCGACCCATTAAGCTAACCAACATCTCCGATCTTGTAAATAAGCTTGCTAACCATCTTAAGGTTTCACTGTTAAGTTTCACTATCGTTGTACTGAAGTATACGGGCTCATTAGGCTAACGTGGACAACTGGAGGTAGTCGAGTACTTTAGCTGGTCCTCTGGAAAATATGACCAAGTTAAACTCAAACCTTTACAGACTAGAGAAATAGAGAGAGAGAAAAAACGACGGAAACTCGGAATTTAAAAACACAAAAACAGTGATGAAATTGTTAGTGCTCTTGACTGTTAGCATAAGCTAGCATCAGTGTTTACCCTATGTGATAGCAGCCTTTGAGCCACTTACGTTAATCCTAATGTTATTCCCGAATAACTTTGATTCGAGCAGCCCAATCTATACCTGTGCTAACCCTACATAGAGAAGAATATTAGATCAACCTAATGCTTGATTGTGTTTAAATCGTTGTCGATACACCTACGACCTCTTAACTTAAGCTAACGATGGTAGTGCCAGGATTTCGCCAAGACTTTAGTAAGTTAGGCTGACGTTTAAGACAGTGTGTTATATTACACTGGGGACTGTTTAACTGCTGGCGATTATTTCACAAAGAATAAACAACTATTATTAGCTGTGATTAAGCCGGTTAACTACCAGCTACGTTGCACTTGTTAGTTAGCTAGCTGCCTTCCTCGCATCAGTCTCGGGCCCAAATCAGATGTGTCGTTGATAACGCTCCTAGCTGCTCGCCCCTGTTTTGACATCCAGTAGTGTGACACTCTTACCTCGTCGTTTATGCCCGTGATGGATCCTATATTCCCGCTGCCTGCACTGCCAGGTGTCAAAAAGCTGACGACAGAGGCAGGTGCTGCTGTTCCCTCACAGCCCAGGGCCGAAGCAACCCCGGCCTTGCCACCGCTGGTATTGCAGACAGCACTGCAGCTACTGCCACCGCCCCGCTTGTTCTTCCTGCGTTTAGCCCCCCGTTTAGCATCGGTTGGACTCATTTTTCCCAATAAAAGCAGCGAGACAACTTGCCGTCCAGACTTAGCAGAGTCTCAAGTGGAATGCCTGTTGCAATCACTCGCGTATAAATCCTGGATAGCAGTGTAGAGACTCTCAAAACGGCAGACACTCAGTTCCATCTAAGTGCAAGCCGACTTCATATATTCCAATATGGCCTCTGACTGGACTGCCTCAACCAGGGCTCAGATTGCGTCGAAACGTAAATGTGCGTCCCCACCAAGGCGCTCATGGGAAATTGAGTTTGCCATGGCAAATCACTTTCTAAGCAGATAACAGGGAAAAAGTTGTAGTTAGCTGAGATAAACACTGACGTTGAATGCTTTACAAACATATCAGTCTTCTTCTTATCTTATCCTTTTGCCTTAGATTATATGTCTCTACTCGGATCTAAAATAGATAATAAACGTATTACAAGCATCCGACACAAACTGCAAACAACATATTCTAACAGCAGGGGGAGAGCGCATCCCGCAAATGATGTAGTTTGCTTCAGCTGACAGCGGAGGCCCAGCAGAGTGGAACAGTCTTTCCGGGCAGCCAAACAGCGAGTCTGGCGTCTTTGCCGAGAGCGAAAGACAGCCGATGATAAACTGCTAGTACATCTATATGCACCGTCTGCGTTAACAGCCCTTTGCGCTAAAACGTCCAGTGCGGCCCGGTGCTGAGGATTTCAATAAGCATCTACAACGGCTAACAGGGCACAGCTAAAACAGTTAGCCGCAGCCGCACACAGGTAACGTGAACTAAAGTTTTCTTCTTCCCTGTTTAATTGTTGTACGGATGTGCACATCCAGCGAAGCTTGAAGACACTGTCAACTTTAAGTGCTTTCATTGGAAGTTTTCCCTTAGCTGCCTGTCGGCTTGTTAGCTACTTAACGCTAGCTAACTACACGTCAACAGCCCCGATAGATTCACGTTAAGTCAAATTAGTGGGCAGCTCAGGGCTAGCCGACTAGCGGGTAAAGCTGGGGAACGGTTTGGTTGATGCATACTCATCACTTTTATTATGTTGCAACCTCAATTAATGAAATGAATTAGCTGCATTATATATTTGGTCTGGCAAGTATTTTTTTTTTATCACTTTTGAACAGCCTTGCAGCAAGTCACGTGACTGCACTTCAACAGGTAACCTTGATAAACTCGACTCTGTTCCGGGTAGTACTAGCAGCATCCACGTCGATTTCCACAATGTCATCAAGGCTATAAACCTGACGCGGTTAACACTATGTGAAAGGTGCACTGTGTTTCCGGCAGAGTGCTGAAAATCTGGAAATTATCCAACAGTTCTCTAATATCGGAGGTAGTTGCTCCAGTATCTCAGGTGACTGCTAACAACCTGTAGACGTACCTGTAGTTTTACTGGTACGTTTTAAAATGTAAGGTAAAATTCAATCGAAATTTACCTTAGAATAAATAATAAATAGAACTGTAAAATGTGAGTTTCCAGTTGGGTATTGGATTACACAGCTGCTCCTGAGTATAGTTTAAAAATGGTGTCTATATCTGAGCCACTTCACTTTTCTGTTGTGCAAGTGCTTTCATCAATAACAGAACCCCAGTTTGTGCCTCTCACATGCATTTGACTAAAAGTTCAAACATGGCAGACTATTCAAAGGTCTGGACTGGGGCAAATAAGGAAGTATAGTACATGGATGTGCTGTAGGTGTGGCCCAGAGTACGTATTGTGCAGCCTCAAATCCCACTACTCATTTAAATCATGTGCATTTAAACGATTCTTACTTTGTACAAAAACATTACTTTGTAAAAAGTTGTATAAAGTTAGAAAGCCGTTATTGTGATTCCCTGGTGCCGTATTTAATAAAAAGTAATCACTCAGTGAGATACAGATACACAAAGAAGACTTTGAGAAGTCCTAAAATACCTTACAAGCAGCAGTTAACTAATTTCATTGAATGCATATGCAAGCTTTGTTAAGAGGGGCACTATAAGCAGTCGGCCAGCTTCGTGGGACTTTTTCATACTTGCCTGTCTGTCTGTTTCCAGGTATGTCTGAAGTTAGTCTTGAGGCAGAGTCGGGGAAGACCTCATCCGAGGAGCCTCAGGTGGATTGTGAGGAGGATGGCAAAGCAGAGGAGAGTTTGAGCAAGGAGTTAAAGCAGGAGAGCGTAGACAGCAGCAGTGTCAGGGAGGACGATGTGATGTATGACATTGACATTAACAGTGATGAAGAGAATGCAGAAAGCAGTAACAGGAAGGGACAGAAGGCGCATGATGAGGGCATTCAGAGCGAGACTTTGGCGTCTGGTCATGTAGCCGATAGGGGACACGGGACGAAACGCAGCGTTGAAACGGCTGAAACACCACAGGAAAGCGGAGATACTCGCACTGAAACAAAGGTGAAATTTACCTTCACTCTGAACAATCGACCTGTCCTGGCACTTCCTCTCTGTGCTCTCGCTCATGTTGCCATTTTGTCCTTGATTTGCTGTTGCGGTGGCGGTCTTCTTCCTATATAATCAGGTTAAATATTGTTGCGGAGCTTTATTAGAAGTAATCAAAAACAAGAAACTGCGTTATTGTGCAGAGTGATTGTGTTTGTTTCCCTCTTTTACGTTTGCTTTGTTTCATCTTCCATTTGCTTTGCAGGAGTTACAAATTAGCTGGTTCTCTCTCTGTTGGTGGTGTGCTTGGTTTTCTCACTAGTTACCAAGTGTTGCTTTGTAATGTGTTTGAGGATCATCAAAGCCTTGTGCACTCTGCTCTTTTGGCTTACAGCAAAGTGATTGCTAAGAAAAGAAATGAATTTCTGTTTATTACTTTGTATTATTGCAAATATACATGTGTTACAAAGTGCTGATTTGTCATGGTTATCCCCTGCTGGCAGTAAGTATGAATCTATCCATATTTTGCCTTATTTAGATTAAAGTTAACTGTTAACTGAAGGTTAATGTGCAAATGATACAGTTTCCTCCACTTTTTTTGGTAAGTTGGGCATTCATACATCTCTTGAGTTCTGCACATGCCGGTCACATGGTTGGTTATAGAGATTAGGAGTCCTGACTGAACGTTCACAGGCAATCCCACATTTCTTGTTTCTGGAATGTGACTCCTTAGGTTGTTGTTTTGTGTTCAGTTTCAGGCTCAGCGCCAGCATTGAATGTGGCATCCCAAGAATTTCATATCAGAAATTTTAATTGTTCTTCCCATTTTCCTTTAGTCACCCTGCATACACCCCTTTTGACACAGACACATTTCAGGTTTTGCTTATTTTTTTTGGTGGTGGGGTGTTTTTGTTTGCAGTTTGAGCACAACATTGCGCAACACTAATGTGTCACGTTCTTCCGTAGTTTGCAAGACGTGACTCTTTCCTTCTAAGGCTGACACAGCTAATTGGACAGTAAGCTTATTGTTATTATCCATCCCTCCCTCTTACATCATGTTGATCTGTATCCAGGTTACTGAACCGTAGGGAATGGCAACCTATGACATGCCATACCTTGTCCATTCACACGCCTGACTCATTTGCAGCCAGTGGAATAACACTGTTAGCCAGTTTTTCTGCAGACTGTGGGTGTGATCATTTTTGGCTCAAGACCCCTGATAATTTGTCGTTCTGTGAATCGTCTCTTTATGTTTTGTTTTGGGGGGTTTTGTTGGGTTTTTTGTATAAAAAGTGTCATTAATCTGGATGCATGGACAGCTAGAATTTGCTGCTAAAAGCACCAATAACAGAACTAGTCAGCAAATTTCAATCAGTGTTTATTTACACATTTTCTTGTTCTCTATGCTTGTTATGGGAGATGTACCTTTTTTTCAGGCAAATGGTTTGAACCTGAGTGGAGCCAGTCTTACCTGCAGCTGGTAGTTGGATAAGCAGAGCAGTGCTTATCTGTGCTGCCTGCCTGCAGGTTTCCTATGGCCTTTAAGTATTAATGTGCCGATCACGCGGTGCAGCCAGCAAAGCAGTGTCTTTATCGCACATCCCATCCTGTTTTTAATGTGTTATACTGTGGATCAATAAGTGAAGCAGGCAATTCTGTTTTTGATAAACAATTTTGACTTCCATTCACTCAAACACACTAAACTATTACATCAACTGTTCCCCTTGAGACAAAATGTGATCAAAACAAAATGCCAAATCTATGGCTTTGCAAAGTATTTGAGAATGGTATGAAGTGGTTTACACACCATAGCTGTCTTAAGTAAAAATGGCTCACTGCAGCTTCCAGTACATCTTATTTAGTTGCATTCCAAGCTGCAGTCGAATTCACAAGTCATAATTAGAGTTGGAAGTTCTCACAGGTGATGGTATATGTTAGAGTGAAACCTGAGCCATGAAGTTCAGACAGTTGGCACTAGTCCTTTGGTTATGATTGTGTCAAAGCACGGACCTGAGGGCAGAAGGTGTGCAGAGGATTTTGGCTTCTATCATTCTCAAACAGAAGAAGTTTGGAAACACCAACAGTCTTTGTAAAAACAGGTCAAACTAAGTAATTGTGGACAGAGGGCCTCAGTCGAACAGGTATCCAAGAATCCAGTCTAGTCTGTTTTGGTCCATTGTGAACAATGTTCGAATAGAGGGGGAAAAATGGGGCAGCAGTCACTGATCGAGCCTACTGGGAGACACATACCAGTAAGCAGATCTTAACAAGGAGAAGCAAAATCCTCTGTCCTGAGGAACCAAAGAGGGAAATATCTACCCACAATTCCTAAAGACGTGAGTGAAGAAAAACCTGACACTGACCATCACCTCATTATTACGACTCCCTACGCTGAAACGTGGTGGTGGCAGCATCATGCTGTGGGAATACTTTAAAGCAACAGGCCCTTGCAGATGGATGCAGAAAATGTAGTGCAAGCCTGGATTGAATTTATTTCTCAGGATCTCAGGCTGTGTTAAAAGTTTATATTTCATGAACACAATGCCCTGGTGAGAAAACACAGGAGTGGCTCCGGGAAGGCACTGTTGCGACCCAGCTAGAGTCCAGACCAAAATCTCAGAAGAGACCTGAAAATGGCTGTGTCCAAAAACATGTGCCAAGCTTGTAGGATGACTTTCAAATAGTGTTGAGGCTATAGTGGCTCCCAGATAACCTGTCATGGGATATTTCAGTGTTATATTTTTTTGATAAATGTACCAAACATTCCCTTTCTTATTGTGAAGTATTGTGTGTGTGTGTGTGGGTTGATGAGAGAGAAAATGCTGTAGGGGTCAATATAAACTTACCGTTATGTTCTCACAGTGAAACCACTCAGCCTGTTAAGACAGGAACCGGCTCCTCTTACCAGGTGATCTGGATACTACTTGCATTATTTAGAAAGGGGTCAAGATTCATAAATAAAGTATCTTGCTCAAAGATGCAAATTCCCCTGTACTGATTATAAAAACACCTCACTTTAAATGCTTTTTTTCCCACACACTAACATTCACAGGCCTCGCAAAAGCTTCCATACAGAATGTCATAGTGATTAGGTCAGTGTCCCAGTTTTCAGGTCCACAGTGATTAGGCCATAAAAAAGTACTAAAACTAGCACAGCTGTATCTTCATCCTCCAACTGCAGACAGATTATTATAGCTTAAACAAAACTGATGTGGCCATAAACTGTCTCCACCCTGCAGTTTGCGCCGAGGTTGAGCTAAACAAGCCAATGTGTCACTGCATCATGATTAAGGCTACGATTTCTATTTTTCATGGCGAATAAAATGAGGACTGCCACATGATTATTCTGAGAATTGAGAGTTTTGTTCGATGCTTATTCCAGCTGTATAGGGTGAGCTAATGCTCACATGGACATAGCCACAAAATTTGGGTATTGTCTGTTTAAGGCATTGCAGTGGCAGATATTAGGAGATGTGGAAGGCCACTGATAATGCATTCTATTCTGTGTAGCTTTAAGAAGTAATGTTGTGAAATAGGGGGAGTGTGGAAAGCTGATGCCAGTTGTTGTTGCACAAAAACTTCATATCCTGATCGGTGCTGAAATCAATCAAAGCAACGATCTTAAATCTAATCGTAAATTAAATCTTTTCATCCTGTCTTGTAGTGCTGGGCGATATGACGATATATATCGTGTGGACGATAGAAAAGTGTCTATCGTGCCATTTGTCTTCTATCGTTTATATCGTACTAACCCAAATTTTATAAATTATTACATGAAATATATAATTAACCCTTTACAACTGGTCGGAGCAGGTACACTCCGTTTTACCTAACTATTTTTAAATCCCTGTAGAACTGGAACCACATAAGGTAGTGCAATAATTTTTTTTTTTGCATGTGAAACCGGAGTTGTACTTACATCTAATGCCATTAGCTTGTCCAAAGTCACGGTTTCCTTCCACATATAACTTTGCAAAAATTGCATAAGAAGCACTTGCAGCAACAAAAACACAATATTCCAGAAACAGGCTTTGCCGACGTTCATAAGACTTCCTACGTTGGCATATACGTCAGCGCGAACTATCGCACGTCCGCCATTACCTGCCCGAAACCGGAAGTGACGTCATTTTCGCGAAAGGGCCTTATAAGCCTATGTTGGTGTTTTTAAAAGACATGTTTGACTTTATGTTTTTCTGTATCGTTTCTGGGATGCTTAGAACTCAAATTACACTGTTGGAAATAGTTTATTTTGATGCATTATAATATTTATTTTCATTTTCCCTGTAGTATATAAAAATTAGTGTATCTCAAAAATAAAACTATGAAGACACTCAAAATAAATTTCTCGTGGTTGGAAACTTTTGTATTTACAGTTTTGAGGGATACACCTCTTAAATTTTTTTTAACTAGAAATATATGTAAAAAACAAAACGATTTTCAATTTTTTTGTAGTTTATTGCACTACAAGTTTTTGCAATTTATGTAGTTACTATGGACTTAATGCATACATATTATTAAAATTTGGGCTATAACGGTTGTATTGATATATGGAAACTTGAAATACTCCCACAAATGGCACTACAGCATGTAAAAACATAAAGATAAGCTCTGGCGGACTTGGTTCTATGGTAGGTCTTAAAGGGTTAAATAGCCTGTGGCAAATATATTAGTGTTGTCTTCTCACTATACATGCTCTTAACTTTATGCAAGTAAATAATATGGTATAAAAAAATGATATTTTTCGCAAAGAAACTCCGTCTCGTGGTTTGCTGCTGTACGTGCACCCGGATTTGCGACATACTTTACGGTAACTCAAAACAAAGACTGCACCCTCGGCACTCACTGTTTACAGACTGCGTACTTTCCAGATGACCACAGGTCAGGTCGTATATCGTGATATATATCGTTATCGTGATATAAAATAATTCATATCGTGATAAATATTTTTTCCATATCGCCCAGCACTACTGTCTTGATAATCAGTGAAGAAAACTGTGAGAGGAGGATGGATTGATCACTGTCATGGTGATGCAGCATGGTTTAGGTATGTTAATGTAGAATAGTCAAACTGACCATGTTAAGTATTTGCTGAGGTTACATATTAGAAAAGCAGTTTAATCGTCAAATTATGTTATTTATATGTCATTGAGTGTGAACAAAAGTGCTAAAGTTACAGAAAAAGCCCCACTAAACTTCACTTCAAACTCTTCCAACTATATAGCCTGCTACAACTGCTGTGTTCTTGGATCTTGGCTATGAGTACATACAATTACAAAATTAACATGCTGTTGGCCATTTAGACTATAACACACTCTTTTCTTCTTATTGACTTCTGTATATTAAACTTATTTTCAACCAGACGACAAGTCGCCCCCTGCTGCCCATTTGAAGGACGCAGCTCCTCTGCACTAGCTTAATTTTAAGCCCTCGAAATAACCTACTTCATTTAACCATCCTTATTGCAGGAGAGCACAATGGCCGAGGAGTCCCACAGAAGCACAGCGGCGGAGATCTCCGTCACCAGCAATGGAGAACTAGAGCAGAGCCCCGAGTCTGTATTCAGCAGGGTAAGAGATGAGCTTAGTTTCATTAAACCTTAAAAACTGTTGTTACGACCCGGCTCGAGGCCGCAACATAAAAAAAGGAGACGAATAGCAGAGTGTAGGTAGGAAGAGGTTTTATCTTATAATGGATAGGAGGTTGGCTGAAATGGCTGGTGACACCAAGGCAAAAGCAAGTGAGCTCCCTGGGAAGCTTGCCTCAGGTATGCTTTTATCCACACCTGACTAGGTGTGGCCAATTAGCACCAGCTGAAAACATTGAGGAGATTAGGGGATGCAGAGGGACGTAACACCTCCTCCCTCAAAAGGGTTCCTCTAGGACCCCTAAATTTATTAAAAGCCCCTCTGAAGCCTTCAGGTCCTTGACCCACAAACCTGAAATAAAAGTAAAAGCTAACAGAAGCACAGTGCTCACATTATAGTTGGCATCTGTAAGCATGGATGGGCATGAGGATTTGAAGTTGCCACACTGAACACACACAAAAAGTAACATGTGACCAACACAAAGGAGCACAACAGTCAAACCCAAAATGATTACCTGATCTGCTACAACACAAAACCAAAAGTAGCAGCAAATAATCCCAACTAAGTGATCTGTTGTCTCCACCACACAAAGTCACATACAAGTGGCCCTATACCACAACAAGTTACTTTAATCCAAAAAGTTCAGTAAAGCAAGCACACTAGTGACCAACCACAAATGGAGAGCTATGGCCACACAATGATCACGTCAAGGGCGGCTCAGCACCCCTCAGTGTTATTGCCATCACCTGGCCAACAACACTCACAAGTGATCCAACAAACTAGCCATATTCCCCACAACACTAAAGGTCACAGCACAAAACACTCACCTCACAAGGATCTTATTAGCATCCATCAACACTGACATATGCACACACAGTGTACACACTATGCCAACTTAAAAACAACCTACCCGCCTCAGCTACAAGACCATGTCTTAACCTCCTGCCAAGTTTGGTGCCACTAATTCACTTTGAGCAACTCCCAGCCTAAAACGCTAAAAAAAAAAAAAACAATAAAACTTTACCTGTCTAGTCTTCAGTGGTGTACCGGGCTCGAGGCACCTTTAAACGCAAACTCAAGGGTAGGCAGCAGACCAGGGGTACAGTCTCCCACCAAACCCTGAAGCGTACCCCCACCCAGGATAACCACCAAACACAAAAAACTAAAACAACAAAGCAAAACAACAAACAAGTGCTTCGATGGAAGGGCAGCACAGCCACCCAGCTGAAACACACTTACTAAAGGGAGTCTGCCCAATTACAGTGAACACCATCACTCACCCACTTAAAAGCAATACAAAAAACTGATATTCAGTCTCCACTAAAATGTCCAAACAATCCCGGACGAGCCCCCACTTATGTTACGACCCGGCTCGAGGCCGCAACATAAAAAAAGGAGACGAATAGCAGAGTGTAGGTAGGAAGAGGTTTTATCTTATAATGGATAGGAGGTTGGCTGAAATGGCTGGTGACACCAAGGCAAAAGCAAGTGAGCTCCCTGGGAAGCTTGCCTCAGGTATGCTTTTATCCACACCTGACTAGGTGTGGCCAATTAGCACCAGCTGAAAACATTGAGGAGATTAGGGGATGCAGAGGGACGTAACACTGTGCAAATATCTATGAAGAGTATGTGTCAGAAAACAAGGGAAACTTGTATAAAGGGATGTATTTGCTATTTTTAACAACTTTTACAGTCAATTGATATTTAGTTTGCCATGATTTCTAAAAAAGAGCATCAACTGTACACTTTGGAGCAGCTCTAAGTGGCAGATGTTTGGGGGTAAATTAATTTAAGGCAGTCAAGCAGTGATGTAATGGTACAGTAAGGAAAAGCACTTTCCACCAGCAACCAATCGCATACAGACCCCAGACACATTTCTTTCTCATCAGTCTGAGAGTTGGCAGTGATTCCAGCTGATTGCTCCTTATACTCACAGTCACACTGCCAAGGCTGTTCAGCTCACAGACAGTATAAAAAATGGACAATAGCTCCATGTCACCTGCAGTTCTCTGAAGTTCTGTTTTGAAACCTCAAACAAGTGTTTCCTCAGTTACCGTCTTGGTCGCGAGACATCAGATGTGACGAGATGGGGCGGGTCTGGCTGTGAAACCACTTCGTCATTGGCTAATAACTTATGATTGACAAGCCCATGAGCGAGCAAAAAAATACCCCAGCTAATCTTCTTTTTCACATATAATATGACCAAGTTTAACAATTAATTTTTTAGTCAGTATGACACAAGAATGAGTGACTAACAAGTGAGTTCAGTAACAAAGTGTTTAGAGTTTGGGAAAGAGAGCCATTTTCCCATAGACTTCTATAGGACTGGAAGTCTTTTTGCAACCACAGCTCTCGCCATCTGGTGGTCTTCAGATAGAGTGCAAGTTTTTAAGCACTTCCACGTTGGCCTTTTTCCAATCAGAAGGCTGTGTTCAGATTTTTTTTTTAAACTGTCTATGGTGTAACCACAAGCATGTGTGGAATTTTAAAATGTTTAATCCTGATAAAATAACTTGCTGAGGCAGGAATTGATAAATTGCTGGAAGGTTCTTACCTGGTTTCATCTGACTTGATTTAACTTGAATGTGAATGGAGGAATGAAATAAATATTCTTATATTACTTATGCGTAAAATGATAAAAACGTTTGATACATGTGTTCCATGCCACTTGAATCCTGCTGTGATAAATCAATGTAGAGCCTACAGCGTCTACACAAGTGGCCAAGTCCTTTGTTAGTGTGTGACAAGTATTGAGCGGGATAGCCAGATATCTGGGGAGGTGCATGTCAGGTCGCACCATATGGCTTCATATACCTATAGTGTAGATCAGGGGTCTCCAGCTCCAGTCCTCGAGAGCTACTGTCCTTGACAGCTGAATCAAATGGTTGAATTACCTCTTCAGCATGCCACCAAGTTTGGCAAAGTCCTGGTAACGAGCCATTAATTTGATTCAGGTCTGCTGGAACAAGGATGCATCTAAAAGCTGCAGCAGTGTAGCTCTCGAGGATTGGAGCTGGAGACCTGTGGTGTAGATGGTGATAGTCATGGAGGGAGTGGTCCTTTTGATTGGCTCTCGCTTTAGGAAGGCATCAATATGTGTAATGGTGACAGCAAAACCATAACGCTCCATGGTTTTTGTTTTTTATGGTCATGGTTGCTGGTGACCACATGGTCATAACTCTCCTGAATTTAAACGCAATGATTCAGTGGTGAACGAGATGAATTGATCCTGGGCACGGCTGTTTGAGCTTTCTTGAGTGTGAGGTTATTAATTTGCTAGGAGTGGTGAATGTTTCACAAATTGTTGCGTGCCACCCTGTGTGTCTGCACTGTTAGTGGGCAAAAAATATATTACATTAAAACTTTAGATGGTATAAAGATTTAAACAGCTTGAAAAGCCACAGTGGAGGTTTTCTCTCTTCTCGACCATAGCTGTATTTCAAAAGTGACTCATAAATTTAGCTTCACTAAATCAGTTGTTAATGTGCGAACCCATAAGACCTTCTTCTGATTAAGCCTCTGGGGACACCCACCAATCATCTGTGGCTTCCACGCCAAGACTTCCTGTTCTGCTTGCTGGTCAGGAAGGCAAATAAAAGATGCTAAGAGAGAGCTAACCTGTTATCAGGGGATAGCTGATAGTCTTGAGATTGTATTTCAGTCAAAGCAGTCTCTCTATGGATCTGCATGAGGATGGTTTCAGACTATAGAAGGAAGCTTCCAGTCCTTAAGAAATCAAGTGCAGATATGTTTTTATATGTTTGTGTCTGTTAGGTCCACTGAAACCATCTTAACTTTGTTTTGTTTCCTCCCATAGGACTCTTATCCCAGTGGCCCGGGGGCCATAAACCTTTCAGAGACTTGTGTCACATCAAGCAACTTTGCCTCAACCACGGAGGGCATCATTGAATCAGGACCATACAAAGGTGAGCCGTACTCTCCCAGTTTTACGCCTGTTGCTTTGTGGACCGTTTCCTCACTATTCAGAGGTTTTATGAAGCAGCATCTCTATCAGTGTGTTGTCAGGCTTTGTCAGCTTGTTACATTATTGGGTTTTATTTGCAACATTCTGAGTTTACAAACCGCCCATCTGTCCGTGTTCCCACTGCCCCACTTTTGTTTTTTTTGTTTTTTTAAATCTCTCTGAAATATAAAAGGTAGAAATTTGAATTTCTAAAGCTGGACATCTAATTGAATTTAATGAGTTTGCTGTGATCTTCACATCGTATCGCCCCTTTTGCGTTTTATCATCATGTCCTTGTTACAAATGCAAATAAAAATCTCCCCATAGTGCGTAGAGCTGTTAGAGCCCATTCACCGCCATGTTGCCATGGCTATTTTCCATGTTATTTAAACTGGCTGAGGTAGGCTTTTGTTCACAAGCACGTTCACCTACGGGGGGGGGGGCACAGGAAATAAACACCAGTGAGAAAGTCCCCCTTATACTTGTGCTGGAAAAAAGGTAACGCACTAATGATAACTCTATCTCCCAGGGTCAGCAAGCCTGCCCACATCTCCCGTGTCACCTGTAGCTCCCAGCTCGGCTGTTGCCAGCCGCCTGGCGCGCTCTTCCAGCGATAGTCAGGCTGAGAAAGGTACCTCGAAGCAATGGTGTATGAATCAGATGAAGCAACACCATTTTCTACGCAAAATTAACCACAATCTACTTCACCGCCTTTGGTTCTCACCAGGTCCTTACCTGCTCTTTATTCCTGCAGGCTGTGCTTCGTTCCAAATCAAACCTTTCCTCTTCCTTCCTGTTTGTTGGCTCTTCAAACTTTGCCTTTGCATAAGACCGGGCTAACATAAGTAGTGTTATGCTTTGCACTGGCTATCGGTGAGCATTTAAATACCCTTTAGAGTCCTTTTACTGAGGTCTACATCTCAGAATGTCTAGATTTAACTTCTTGATACCTTTACATTTGCTTGGCTTGGAGAAAAAAACTGCCTTCAAATTTAATCTCAGTGGGTTTTCCTGCCTGCAGCCTTTGTCCTCGCGTAATGTGGCACCCAGCGTGTCTTTACGAAGCTTCAAAGCTGCCATCATGTTTTTGAAAGGTGGTCAGATGAGAGAAAATGGAATAAATCAAAACTTTCTTCACTGCTTTGACATTTGATTTTAAAAATATCACTTAAAGCTACTGTAGCTGACCTTTTTTACCTTCAGATGATGACCACCTTCTACAGTTTCGTCAGCTCTGGAGCTCCGTATCTTTCAGCATTTCTCTAGACCCAAAACAAAAACAAAATGAAGCTCCTGTCATTTACAGTATTTTAATACTGTAGAGTTAATTTCAGCTGGGCTGTTCATAGATATCACCTCGCTAAGTGAATAACTTTCAACTCTCCAGGCTCGATGACAGCACAGCCAAAGAGCGGAGCGGTGGTGCTTTCAGAAGACTTAAAGAATCCAGCGATGGAAAAACTGGACCTAGTGAGGAAGTGGAGCATCAACACATATAAGGTAAACCTCTCTTTACTTGATTTATTATTATGTCCTTTTTCTAACCTGCTTCTTCTTCTTCCATTTGTAAATTGGGATGTTGGCAGAGTGATCGACGTCTTCTGTCACTTTAGACGTAATTGTGGCTCTACTCTTAAGTAGAAACTCCCAACTGTCCCTGTTCTCATGTTTAGATTTCTCTTTGTCTTACCTGCTTGTTTTGTTTCAACGATCCTACTGTCCACAGTGTACCAGGCAGATCCTGTCAGAAAAGCTGGGTCGAGGCTCGCGGACCGTGGACCTGGAGCTAGAGGCCCAAATCGAAGTCCTCCGTGACAACAAGAGAAAGTACCAGCATGTGATCAAGCTGGCTCAGATGCTGGCCAGTCAGCTCTCCCAGATCATGCAGACACAGAGGCAGCTGGGAGATGCCTTCGCCGACCTCAGCCTCAAGACACCGGAACTCCACGTGAGTCCCCATAAAATCTGAAAACCGCCAGACTGGATTTAATACACAGTTTTAAAAAAAAATCCTACAGAAGCTATTGGCTTGTGATCCGTCTGAGGGCTCTGAGCTTTCTTTGAGTTTTTGAGGTATGTCAAACATGAAGCCAAAATTTTCAGTGTCATGAAGGTGGTTCTGCTTCAGAGTGTCTAGATCACCATAGCAGCTCATGCTCAACATATAACCTTGTCCAGAGGTTATGAGTTTAATTTTTAATTTTAAAGATGCTTTCAGTACACAAGCAGATTGGTTTTGCGTGTGTGATTATAATTAATTTGTTTTTTTAAATGAAAATCTGCTATGAGTGAGATATAGATCATCTAGAGCCATATCTTACTGACATCACAATAAGTCCTTCTGTGAAGTTACAGCAGCACAACCTGTCTATGTTGCATTGGTGCTGTAATTTGCATGTCTTCAGTGAGGCAGGAAAGCCATAAATATGTTTTTCTGCTTGCTCGTCCTATCCTGCTGCATCTGTTTTGCTTATAAAACACTGATCAGAAAACTTGATCAGCAAGATTGGATCCCATTTCACTTTGATCTGGTCTCTTTCAGAACGCTATGGGACAGCATCAGACCTGATATGAACTGAGTAGCCTTTAATTTTCATGCCGTTTTTTGTATGAAGTTTGAAGCTCTGATGATTAGAGATCCAGTTAGAAGTAAACAGTAGCAGTGGGCAGTAAATTTTTTCTGCAGCAGCACTGTTGCTTTCTTAAAATATTTATTTATTTATTCATTTATTTTCTATAGACCTTGATCAGCCATTATCCTCTTATGTCCTTTTGTGCAGAAGTAGAGTACAAAAGCACATCAAATGCCCGCTGCATTAGAGACTAAGTTAACAAAGAGAGGTTCAGAACCCCAGTTATTATACAAATTGTGATTTTTAGGTCATATTTGTTGTTTTACTTTCTAGTATTTAGAGGTATCTTATGTGACAGCATGCACACATTAGTTAAGAGTTGTCCACCATTATTGGATGTGATACACTGGTTGCTAGGGAACAATGTGTATTCCCTCGACTGAAACCAGTGCTTCTTTTTTCAGGTTGCTGTCCGTCACTGGTTGAAATCAGTTGCAAAGAAGTTGGTTGTTAACAAATTTCCACATTCATTTGGCAAAAAAAGAGACCCAGAATATGACTTAAAACTTTGTTGACCTCAAAAGAAAAGGGGGGACTGGGACTGCCAAACTTTAAATACTACTACTGGGCTGCACAGCTAAACACAGTGGTGGCATGGATAAGAAATGACCAGGAAACTGGATGGGTTCAGATAGAACAAAGCACAGCTAAGAATGTATCCTTATTAACATTACCCTTCATTAATGCAAAATTGATCAAAACCCTAAAAACAGAGAATGATTGGATAAAACATACCCTGAAGGTGTGGACAACAATAAGGAAAAAATTGGGGGACCCTTTGTCCATCTCGAGAGCCATGCCAGTGAGAGGCAATATAGAATTCTTGCCTTCCGTGTGGGACAGTGGCTTTAGTAGATGGACCAATGCAGGCCTTTACACAATAAATCAATTATTTAATGGAACAGAGCTCAAATCATTTAGCCAGCTCCAGGAACAATTCCAACTTCCTCCTAAAGATTTATATAGATACCTTCAGATAAGACATTATATCCTAAACCATAAAGAAAGAGACCTGATCAATAAATTTCCTAACAGCGTGGAAGAATACTTTATTACCATTGTAGAAAAACATCTCCCAACTAAGAAACATGTCTCTCATATTTACAAAAGGCTTATAAATGAGACATGCCAAAATACAGGCCATATTAAAGAGAAATGGGAACTAGAACTAAATATTATTATTATTACTGATAATGTATGGGAAGAGATGTGTAAAACTTGTCACAAGGGAATAAGTAGTCAATTATGGAGAGAGTTTGACTGGAAATTTAAAATTAGATTTTTTCTTAATACACTTCTTGTTATCTCCTCATATTGTAAGGAACCCAATGCAGAACTATGTTGGAGAAAATGTGGGGGAACAGGAGACTATTCACATATCTTTTGGGACTGTCCAATAATTCAAGGTTTCTGGATAAGAATCAAAGAAGAAATAGAGAAAATCCTACAAGTAAATACTGCACTAAACCCCACCATATTTCTCTTGGGAGTTATACCTAGAGAGAGGTATACCATAGATGAATAGGGATGGGTATCGTTTAGGTTTTATCCGATACCGGTGCCAAACCGGTACTTTTGAAACGGTGCCGGTGCTCAAACCGGTGCTTAAAGAATGGAGAACACAAAATTGGTCCAAAAACCTCTCATGTTCAGCTGTTTTGTTTTGTTTTTTTTGTAAAAAGATAACAATGTTAGCCTTTTCTGCAGCTATAGGGCATATATGGTATCACTCTTGGCTGGAAGCAGTGCTTAAACAATGGAAAAAACACAAACTTTGTCCAAAAACCTCTCATGTTTAGCTGGTTTTCGTAAAAAGATAACAATGTAAGCCTTTTCTTCAGCTATAGGGCATATATGGTATCACTCTTGGCTGGAAGCAGTGCTTAAACAATGGAAAAAAAACCACAAACTTTGTCCAAAAACCTCTCATGTTTAACTGTTTTCCAGTTTTTCTTTGGTCATTTTAGCCTTTTTGGCCAGGGTGAAGGGAGTATCTGCCATCAAACAAGAAGACAGCCGCATGTAACTACGACGGTGTTTGCTAGTTCACCTTACGTGCATTAATGTAATAATGTGGTTAGCCTACTCAACGTAAATTACACACGAACAACATTAAGCTACTCACGCAGAGAAGAACGGCTGCTGCTGCTGCCATCATCATCCGTCATAATTTCTGCTACACTGGCAGGGCTAGGGGCCAGGACTCTACTCTTCGGGTTTTTGGGGGATGTTGCTAACTCCGGGTCCGATAACAGGCACCACACCCGCCGTAGATGTGCATGGTGTGAGGTCTCACAGCAAGCTATCAAACACGGCGCATTTCTCGGCTTTAAAAAAACCGCTATGCGTCGCCAGGTGTTTCATCGGATTTGAGGTGTTACCTCCTTTGACAGTATCACAGTACCAGCTTAAAGCACTTGTTGCAGGCTGCTGAGTTTGCATCTTTTGCTGTGAAGTACAGCCAGACTTTGACCGCTTCGCCTTGGGCATTTTTAATCTGTAGCTCTGCTCTAAAAGAACGTACGTACCTGGACCCGCCTACTATCCTCGGAAACGTAAAATGATTGGCTAGAATTGGCTCAGGAAAAAAAAGCACCGAAATAAAGCACCGAAATGTGCGCTGCTTTTCGGTCTGGTTACTACCGTTTATGTCAGAACCGGTGCCATCATGGCACCGGACACCGGTACCCATCCCTATAGATGAAAAATATATTCTGCGGATACTCTTACTGATAGCTAAGAAAATGATAACTGTGAAATGGAAACAAACAAACTCACCATCCATAACTCAATGGAAACAGAGACTGAAAAGAGTTCATACAATGGAACGAATGACAGCAAGCTTGCAACTGAAGATGGATATCTTCTACCAGAGTTGGAACTTTTTTTTTCTCTCTCTCTCTCTCTTAAATGGTCTTATGTCAGAGAATGTTAATATGTTGCTTGTTTGTTTGGTTATTGCCACAAAAATTACTAAATAAAAAGTTCAAAAAAAAAAAAGAAGTTGGTTGTTTGCCAGCAGTTTGCCACAGCTAAATGTAGTTTTTACCCCTCAGCCCTAAAAGGCTGATGGGGTATTGTCTCTCCGCCGGGTGGGCGGCGTGGAAACCTAAGTTCGTGAATGCGTGAAGCTTGTAGTATTTAGTTATGGTGGTGATAATTCATCTTTAGAGGCTGTGGTTTGGGGTCATTTGAAATAAGTGAAATCAGAGCTCTTTATTGCATTGTGTAATGTTGAACTTTAATTAAGTTAATTGAACTTTCACGATGCCTTAAGTGGGCATTTTTCAAAATAAGTGTGTGTTAGTCAATTAAATTTGTGGAAGGTCACAGTTTAAACCCGTGTGTTTAAATTTTAGCCAGATTCATTGTTTTTTATATATTGGTGCAATAAACACAAATAATTGTGCCTATTCTTTTCAGGAGGAGTTTGGATACAACGCTGAAACCCAAAAGCTGTTGTCCAAAAACGGAGATACGCTGCTGGCTGCCATCAACTTCTTCATCTCCAGTGTGAACACGCTCGTGGACAAAACAATCGAAGACACCATGATCAATATCAAACAGTATGAAGCTGCAAGGTAATGTGCACACAGGCTTAATTCTACTTCTGCACCAAACAGACTTTTATTTAATCGTGAGACACAAAGCTTTGGCTGGACGCCCACGGAAACGTCTTTCTCTAAAGTTCAGACATATAAGTTGTTGTGTTTAATTTGATGAATTACCATTTTAATTAAAATGGACAGTTTTAATTGTGGACAAATTGAATTGTGTTTAAGCTGCTGCCGGAGATTCAGGTTGTTGAGACTGCGGACAAACGGACTCAAGGACAGCTTTTACATCAGGGCAATATTTAATAATACATTTACGATGCACTAATGTAAAACTTTTTTTTTTTTTTGTAAAAAAATTATTGTTGATTCAGTTGACGCAGTTTGCATTTTTCTGATGTGGTTTATATATTTAAACACTCCTAGGGTTGAGTATGATGCATACCGTACAGATCTGGAGGAGTTGAATCTGGGGCCGCGTGACGCCAACACCATGCCGAAGATCGAGCTGTCTCAGCAGCAGTTCCAGATCCACCGCGAGAAATACGAGAGGATGCGAAACGACGTCTCCGTTAAGCTGAAGTTCCTGGAGGAGAACAAGGTTGGTTAGATGCTAGCTCGCTCTACATATCACTGCCCACGTGTTAACTTTCAGCTAATTGTGTCTCTTTTTCGTTCCTGTTGTCTCAGGTGAAAGTTCTGCATAATCAGCTCATCCTGTTCCACAATGCCATCGCTGCATACTATGCTGGAAATCAACAGCAGCTGGAACAGACACTCAAGCAGTTCCACATCAAGTTGAAAATGCCAGGCGGGGACAGTCCATCTTGGCTGGAAGAGCACTAATCATTCCTTTTCGAAACCTTTTTGGCTCCATTTGACAGGATATGTCAAATTTACAGAGAAACTACAGGAGCTTTCTTCCCTCTTTAACGCTATTCTCACTGCTTTTCGAACTTTGAGAACTGTAAATGAAAATAATGCAAAAAAGGAAAAAAAAAAAACTCCCACATTCCATTTTTCTTTGTTAAATTTTTTTTCTTCTTCTTGGTTATTTCAGATCATTGAAACACGCACTTTTACACTGTTTGACAGATGTGTCAAACAGATGTTGCTGCAGTAAACGTGTTTGGAAACTCTACATGGCCTTTTGTATTCCAGCGTATGATTGTTGTATCCCAGCACAGTGGACATGTTGGCTTTGTAAAGTGGGGCAGCTATGGGATCGAAACAACTGCCGTTTTACTCACATTCTTTATACTGCTCTTATCAGCCGATGAATGCTTTGCAAAAGATAAGCAGGACGCTTTTTTCTTTTCTTTTTTTTAAATGCAAAGCCTTTAATGAATTGATCAATTTTACCCACAAACTCTGATTAAAGTGGTAGTTTGATATTTTGGGAATTTGCTTTCTTGCCTAGGCTCATGTAAGATCTGCTCTGTCCTCTCAGTTTAAAGCCAGCAGCTTAGGATAAAAACTGGACACGAGGGTACTCTTTCCACCGGTTAGAAAGGAACCTGCCTCCTAATACCTCTAAAGTTCATGAATACAAAAAGCCAAAGTGTATGAAATCAAGGTGTGCTTGTGCAGAGGTAAAACCAGGCAGCCATGTTTCTGATTGTGAATTTTATGCTAAGCTACTATAACTGACTTCTTCCTCTGGATGAGCTAGATGGCCGTCCATCCCCACATTTGTGCAAAAACCAAAGTTTTCCCAAATGTTTGAAACACTCCGTGCAAAGAGATGGCAGTTCAGATGACGTTTACACAATCCCTCTGTTTTTAGGACTTCTGGGGGTTTTATTGTTGTTGTTTTGTCTACATTCAGGGCTCGCGGTTGAATGGGTAAAAGTGCTGATAAAATGAAGGATCAGCCTTATGTGAATAGATGTGCCTTGATTTCTTGAATTGGTTCTCCTCAAATCCATGCTGTCTGGTCTTCTTGTTAAAAGCAGGTGCGCTCGCTACCAGTGTTCAGAGAATGGAGCAAACGAGCACCTTCCACCCTCGTAGATGGATTCTACAATTTTACACGTTTAAACGCAGCACAAATAAAAGGAAAACACCAGTACCTTGGTGAAGACGTGCCGTTCTCAAACATACTTATCCATTTTGCACACGTGCACATTTCTGAAATTGAGATCAAAAACTTGTTAGAAGTGTGTGACATGTACGTTTTAAACCAAAATGCAATTAACTTGAGAGATATTGTCTTTTGTAAATTTAAACACCAGCATTCTTTTGCGTAGGCTGCATACGGTTTCCTTCGATGGGCTGTGTGAAAGTATGATTATTCCAAAGGGGCCGCTCTGTCTGGTAGTGTGGTCCTCACTTTGTGGATTTGTACTTCTCCTGTGGCTCGCTATAGCAGTGTGAGAGCGTGAATCTTGTACAACAATCTGTTCCTTAAAATAGATGGCTATATATTTTTAATCTCTATTTGATTTTTAGTATGACAAAAATGCTGCCTTTTGGCGTTGTTTTCCTAAAGACCTGCATAATGGTGTGCTACTGTGGTAGCACCGTGTCACAGTGGGCATCTACCTTTGTAATAATGAAACATTAACAAATGTTGAGTTAAAAGGATTCTGAATGTTGTGTAACCTTTTTTGGGGGGAAATAAAACATTTAAAAAAAAAAAAAGTGTCTCCAGAGTTCAGTGTTGGTGCTGTAATTGGGGTTAATGGTAGTAGCTTGTATAGAAAGTCACCACCAGGGGCCAACAAAGAAAAGCAGGCTACTTTTGACCTGCCTGTAAAAATATATCCTTACAGGTTATTTATGCTCTGTGGGGTTTTTTGGGGGGGGTTTTGTTTGCTTTTTGTTTTTTTTCTCCACCTTTCCTTTTCACACAGGCTGCTGTGATACATCAGTCTGTAGCCTGCTGTATTCTGTTGACATATGGATTCAGATTGATGTAGTTTACCCAGCAGTTGTTCTAGACCGTGGAGCCATTTCACTGGGACTTGTCTGCGTTTACTTAACTCCATGTGCTTTCAGATCCCTCTGTAGGTTTTCACAATGACGAGCCCACCACACCCACAATTATACATTTGGCAGGATCCGGTTAATCCTCGGGGAAAAGCTTTGAGGATGTTCATCACAAAATCAGTGACATGTTTTATCTGCAGGCACAAATGAGGCCTTTCAGTGTTTATATATATATAATATATTATATAATGTTTTTTTTCTTAGCTAAACAAAATCTAGATATTTTGAGAGCATTTGAAATGTAAAACTGTTAAAATAATTGGGAAATTCCTTTAGATTGAATTAAACGGAATAGTGCAGAAGATTCTGGGTTTCAGCTGAGGCCTGACTGTGTGGAGTTTGCATATTCTCCTCGTGTCTGTGTAGGCTCCCGCAGTCTAAACACGCATGTCACATCCACCATAGGTGTGGCTATGACATGCACTTCTTACCTATGACTACTGGGACAGGGTCGGGATGGATGGAAGTTAAATTATGTTGTAATTGTTTGATATCAGATTTATCAAAATTTATAGAAACCTTCACTCGGGAATTTACCCCCCTAAAAATAACTTATAATAAATTTTAATGTGCACAGACTGCCTCTTTCCATAAATACATATTAGTATCTGCCCCATAGTAATGAAGTATCTACATTAAAGCACAAGACCTATCGGTGAGGTAACGAAGCTAATAAAATGTTGTGTGGTTCCAACGGTAGCTACGTTTAATTTTACTGAGCGTTATAATAACAGCGTGTCACACAACCTTTGTTTACAGTTTGCAAACTTAAGGAGTTAGAGAATGGCAGGCAGTGGACCAAACCACTGTGAGGTGCATATGGGGGAGTCCGCCTTTAGAGAAACTTACACCCCCCACCACCACTTCTGAAATACCTGAAATGGGAACCGCTTGTTTAGTAGCTGAAATAACAAATAATTAATGAACTAAAAAAACAAAAAACCTTTTTTTCATCCATAAGTGAAAATGAGTAGCTTATTTCTGAAAAGTTCAAGTTAGGTTTCTCAAAATTTCGACTTGCTAAAATAACGCCGAATTTTTTTTACGGTAAACTAGCAACATGTTAATTTTCCTTTAGAGAAGATGCGTTATGTGAAGTGTCTAAAGTATGCATAGTGTAAATGCAAAAAACAAAAACAAATAAATCATAGCCAGCTAAATAACAAAAGCTTTGAATTAAAGATAGTGTTACAGGTGTGCAGATTGATCCAAATGTTGACAGTATCGATACCAACGCTGGTTTTAATCATGAACTATGAAAAATGTCTCAACCGTTTGTTGTTGACTGTCATGTCTATTTTATTTAAATAACACGCTAAAAACAGAAGCTGAGCCAGAGTTTAGAGACAGGCACTTTTACACTCCAGGTCTCCCGAAAAAAGAGAAGAAGAAAAAAACAAGTTTCAAAATACACGAAAAACTGAAACGTGGGTTTTGTTGTGTTAACTAATTATTTTTATAGGTATATATCACAGTGATTTAGTGGTCATTAAAACGTGTTCAGGGTTTACAAATTAATGATGATTCATCTTATGAATCATGACACACAGATCTCTCCTACATAAGCTGCCTTTATAGGTTAAAAGTATCAGCAATACTGATCCTGGCTTTACTTGGTATACAAGTAAATAAGAATAACACAGCGCCAAACGCGGGGAGGTTTAATGTTGCATAAATACATGTTACGCTCCACCTGTGCTCACGCCTAAATAAATATACCCACTTATACCCAGCTCCTCACCTAGCCCACCTTCAGCGCTGTTTGCCGCCTTGTGATTGCACCAGTGCTCACACGCTAGCGCGCGCGAGGAGGGTGAACTGCACGTGCATGCGCCCGTTCCACCTGGCCCAATCACGTACGAGGAAGCTGAGAGCAGCGCTACAGTCTGCCGCCGCTGCCGTGGAGCTTCGCACTGACCCGCAGCTCGGCCAGCAGCTCACCTGATAGGGCTGACAGCCCGAGAAGACCACGCAAGATTTTCTCCTCTGAAAAGTATCTTTCGCTAACACCAACGGCGTCGGAGCGGAATTACGCATCCCGACGAACCCTCTCGTCCGTCCGGTGAGTCAAGCGGGACGGTAACCGCCGCATCATCACGCTCTGTGTGTGTATGTGTTATGTGTTTGTGGATGCGCGGTGTGTAGCTCAGGTGTGGAGAGTTGTTGCACCGTGAGGAAGCATTTTAGCGAGGCGGTGAGCGTTTAACCTTCCTGCTCCTTTGTGGGGGTTTTCTCTGAGGTGACAGTCGAGGTGTTCTGCAATGCAGTCCAGGTCCAAAATTACATCATTTTGGTGATTTGGTGTAGTTCAAGCCCTGAATCTGTTGCTTTTCTGTGCATAAACGTCATGACTGTGTATCTCAGTATTTCTCTGTAGGACTTGACAACATCAGTTTAATAGTAAAAAAAAAAAAAAAAAATACTTAGAAATGCTTGTTACATTACATTTCATTTTTCCTCCTTAAAGAAAAGTAGTTAAAGTTCTCCATTTAAACTATTTGAAAACTTTCTTTATACAAGAGTGTAAAATACTCATAATTTTTCATTCAAATCAGGAAGTAACCTATCACAAAATTAAAATGTAAACAAATATGATTAGTGTGTAGTGCTCCTTTTGGGCTTTTGCATTTCCTGAAACTTTGTGCCAAAGTACAAATATCTTGATTATAGCTTGATGCATATAGAGTGTGTTACTACTGGAGTAAAAACAAGTGTTTCACCAGCACAAGCTAATCCAACATGTAAGTCAGTGCTGGTTTTGTCTCAGCCCCTGCTTTCTTTGGCTTTTGTACACTGCTATCCATGCCCAGATGAGTTAGTGCAGTCCATTCAAGTGCTGGGAACAATACCCTTCAGAGGGGGGAAAAAAGGGGGGTGTCTCCCTGGGTCAGGTCAAGGGGGGGTGGGTCACCCCCCGGGTTGCTGTGGAGGCAGAGAGTAACATGGAAAACTCAATGCTCTGACGTCAGCCCGAGGAGGAAGATATTTAAGGGGGTTTGATTTATTTGTGTGGGAGCAGGAGAGGGGGCTGAATAGTTGGTGGCAACTTGGGTCCCAAACATGCCCAAATCTGTCAGCTATGAGCTGTCTAATACAGGAAAAGAGCTCAGAATAAAATCAAAGGCAAGGAAGAGTGCCACGCCTTTCACAGTGCGCCTCTAAGTGTTCAGAGTGGGTAGTGTCAGCCGTATGCATGTGTACCTGTGGGTAGTCTTTCCCAGATATTAAAATGTATCCTAATGAAGCCAGCTCAAGTGTCTTGGTGCCCCTGGGTAAACACTTTCCTCACTGCAGTGTAAACATGTTTGCATTCCCTTCATGTTAACCTACTGTTGTCTCTATGGTGACCTGAACACCTGCTTTATTTGTCACCATTTGTACGCCCGATTCTCACTCAGGATGTGTTGGTTAAGGCCTAGTTTCCTCCAAAATCATACACAAAATAATGTGATTAATGCTTAAGCTTCTGTGGCAGTCAGTGAAGCCAAGCGGTGCAGCGAGATTTGCTTAAAGCCGATCTTGGCACGAGCCTCAGATTGCTGAAGCAACAACTGGAGCCCAGAGCCAGAGAAGATAGATAGGCGGTTGCCTGCTGCAGGCCAGACACTGATCACCTGTTAACAAAAGAACAAACGCGAGATGAATAAAGCTCTTTTCTCTTTTTTCTTTTAAATCTGCAGCCTCACAGACGGTGTATCCCGTGCCATCTCATCCCTACATTAGTGTCACTATCCCGCCTGAGTAGGTTTTGGTTTCACCTGGGTTTCTCCTCCCTCTGTATTTTTTATTAGGAGATTCGGGGCTTGTTTTGTGATCGGATGTGTGTTGTTGTTCTGGAAAATTCCCTCTGAAGAAGCTTTGGCCATGCTTTGTCATCATTAAGGCTTTATTTTATAGTAAAAAAATAAATCCTACCAAGTACTACAGAACTAAAATACTGTGGTGTACATGGTGTTTTCTGAGCCTTCAGGGGTGACATAAGCATGATCAGCATGATACAGTAAAGGCAGTGAGTTTGTGTTAATATATTTAACAGAAAGACACCCATTTGTCTGTTAGCTCTGACCAGCTGACAAAGTGTCTGTTCTGTTTGTAAAGAAATCATTGCATCTACATTGCCATTTATTGCAAAACTAACAGAAAAACAGAAATTAAATACTTGCATGCAGACTGCAGCCAGAACCTCACAGATTTGAAGCAGAAATTCCTTCATAAATAGTGACGTGGTTGCTGCAGGGCTGGGGTTTAACTGCAAGATGACTTTGGAGCTTGGTTTTATATTGGAATAAAAGCAGAATACAACCAACAACTAAGTCCCCTGATGCAAAGAGGCATGTTGCAGGCAAGTTGCCCTCATTAGCAACTTGTCTGCATTTATAAATTAGACTGCACTTATTTGCAAACCTTCACCTATCTGTTTAAGAGTGACTGCAACTGTTTGGAGACTGGTTGCCTCCCACTAGACGACCTGTGCAATCGCCCTGTGATCGGAAGGGATTGCCCAGTGTCACAAGGTGGTTGCTGTCCTCTTTTCACTCTAGTGTAACTGAGTCAATGTGGAGAAAGGTTCGGGTATAGTGAAATATCTCAGTGGTGTCATGCCAGTCCTATTAATTATAATTATAACCAGAGATATTATAAAGCAATGACATGAAAGTCATATTGAAATACAAGGTAGACTTTTGTAATGCCAAAGTTGCTCCCTGAGACCCAATCATCAACTTATAACTGGTGAACAAGGACTCTCCTCATCCAAGCCAACATGGCAGCTGAGGTTCATGACAGTTTCAGTTATCGTAGCAAAGATGCAGGCAAGTGTAGTTATCTTTTTCTTGGCTAACACTGTCCATTGTGTGAATGAGCACAGCATTTGTTCAGTGCCATGGTGCGATGGGGACAGGCGCTGATTTTGTGTGTAACCATTAATGAATCTGTAATCGTGTAGAATAAATATAGAATTCAGAGAACAGCTTTCTTGAGCCTCGTTTTTAAATCAGATTTGACTTGCGAGTCAATATGTGCTGTTTTTACGGCTTGCTGACTTATAGTAGTCACCAAGACTTGTAGTCATTCATATAGATGGTGATATGGTGTCAGTTGCACAAATTAACCGTGGAGATGGCTGCTTAGCGGCAGAACCTGTTCCTACAACATCTTTTTTTTAGTTTAGCTTTTTGTCCACTCTCTAAATTGCCTGAAGATGAAATTTAGCTCAAGAAAACATCTATTACCCAAGTAGATTTTTTTTTTTTAAAAAGCCTTTGTACAAATAGCACAAATACTTAATCTGAAATATCAACAGTGCTGCAAATTAATCACTGAGTCCATTATTAATTTCAGCAGTTGTGGAAATGGTGTTAAGTTTGAGTCTGATGTGTCAAACGCTCTGGTACACATACTAAATGAGGTGTTGGTCCAAACATGTTCTGCTTGGCCGGTTATTAAGAGGATTGGCACCGATTTTTTTTGTTTGTTTGAGATTTAGCACTGGTATTACTGCTGGTTATATGATTAAATGAATTCCCTCCGGAGTTGCAGGTTAGCTGACAGGTGTGGTACCACCAGTTCCACAGCCAGGATACTCATTCATATTGGTCTTAACCGAAGCCTGCTTAAACAGTAATTGACAGAGGCACCTCGCGTGCTCTGCAACTGGCAGCTTTAATCTTTAAAATCTGAAAACCTCGTTTCAGTGGCAGGCTGCTATTAGCAGATTTGTGCTAAGCTTGGGGGATATGTTGTGTTTTGGGCTGCTGTAGGTGTTTGTGGTACACAGTAAGGCACAGTGAAGGGAAGACAGTTACAAGGCTAATTTGAGGTTTGGCATCCAAAGTTAAGATATATTTATACTAGGCTGTTGTCTTCAGCCGGGAAGTGATTTGGAGTTGATGTAAGCTGTAATATGATTCGTGACGCTGTTGGCAATCCTTGTGTTTCACCCATTTACAGCTTTAAAGTGCAAAATCATTTCTCCTAGCTGTCACCAGGCTAGCGCTGTTTCTCAGTGCAGCAGAGACAATGAAAACAAAGGCTTTAAACATGCAAGGAGGCTTTTCTATTGTTGTCCATGACTGATCTGTTTGAGATAGATTTGTCAATAATTACAAAGAAGATTATTTTGGCTGCTGGCAAGAGAATGAAGCCGGGTTGAAAAACACATTCACTGACTAAGTAGTTTTTAGAAGACAAAAATAAAACAGTGTCCTTCTTACAACTCAAAACATTTCATTCATGATTCCTAAAAACCAAATGGTCAGTACACTTCTTTTCTTCAGTGCCAGGCTCAAAAACTATTTCACCAACATGATTTAATAACGTGTCTTAACTTTAATATTACATTCGCCTGACTTTTGGTCAACTCACTGTTACTGTTATTTGATATAATAAAGCAGCTGCCTGTCTAATCTAAGTTGGATAGCCAACTTTGAAGTACAAAAGTCTTGAAGACCCGTGTTTCATTCTGTTTTGCTTTCAAGGAGTCAGACTTCATTTTAATTTTTTTTATAGAAAGGTCTTTAGCAACAGCTCTCCACGCTTTGTGAAGTTTTCCTTTGGACAGTTTTCCTTTTCACCAATTTTCAGTCCAGTCCTTAAATGTGACATTTTCATAGGAATGTTTTTTGTGGCTATTAAGCCACCTAACACTGACCTATGAATCATTCAAGCATGAAAAAGGCTCCAAAACGAAGGGATTGACCAGTGTTGTGTTTACACATAGTAGACAAAGAATAGATTTTAGGCACTTTGTTACTAGCAGCCTTTCACAAAAACACAAAAATGTATCATCAGATTTTGATCCACAATGTAATACTGTGTGAGAAGCATCAACTTTTTCAGCTTTCAGCTTGACAATGGTAAATGGACTGATTATTTTTTAGCAGAGTACTCAAAGCGCTCTATACAACATGCCACATTCACCCATTCACACAAGCACTTTCTTCTAAGCTTTTAGTGCTTCCTAGCTAACATTCATACACAGTCATACTCCGATGGATGTATCGGAGAGCAATTTGGGGTTAGTATCTTGCCCAAGGAAACTTGACATGCAGACTGGAAGAGCCAGGAATTGAACCACTAACCTTCCGATAAGTAGATGACCTGCTCCACCTCCTGAGCTACAGCTCATCCCAAATACACTGCCAATACAATAAACACATACCTGGATAGAAAAACACACAGTGGAACACCATCAGCCATGGGTTGGCTTCCTCATCATTACTGAAGCAGTGAACATATTGACAGAGAACGGAACAAAAGGCAGCCAACATCCAAAGAGTGTGCTTAATATATAAAGTCTTACATTCCCTTGCTCCACCACCACTAAAGGAGTTCATTAGGCGTAAAGAAAGCTTAGACAGGACCACTCGAGCCACAACCTGCGGAGACTTGTTTATACCCCACAGACGGACAGTATTTGGGCAGAACATCCTCTCTGTCCAGGGTGGCCATCGGTGGAACAGCCTTCCTCAATCTATTAGAGAATGCTCTACATTCAACTAGTTTAAGACACAGGTTAAAAATTGGTTATGGACAAATCAAGTGTGTGATCATGTATAAGTTGTATAGTTTTAATATTTTACTTAGGAATAGAATGGTTTGTATGTGTGAGTTTGGTGATGGAGTTCTTATTATGTATTAATTATGAACTTTTTTATGAATTAGTATGTCCATTTTTAATGTTTTTTGGACAACAGATGGAAATTAGCCTTTGGCTATAATCTGGTATGTTTACATTCATGTAATTTCTTTTTTTACATGTATGTTCATTAACATGCACTGTCCCAAATAAAATTTATTAAATAAATTTATTAAATAAGAGCTTCAGAAGTCCTTCAAGAAGCCTGGAGAACTTTTCCTGAAGACTACTTAAAGAAATCTTTGGTTTATTTTCTGGATATAGCATTTGTGTAAAAGTCTGTGTTGCTTTGGAAACCAGTTGTTTGTTATGATCACCATTTGATGCTCACTTTTGTTCCTGGGAGAAGAGAGGCATTGAGGCCAAGGTGCTTGGGAGTGAGCAAAAGCAAAAGCTTCACATTCTTATTCTTATTATTATGATAAATTTTATTTATAACAGAAGAGCATCCAACATCCTTGATACTGAGGTCACTCCATAAGCTGTTAGAAGCAACCTAGATAGCCGAGGAAGGTTTGTTTGTTTTAAGGTTAGGTTCTGACATTTGTCATAAAAACATGTACAACATGAAAAAAGTTGCGTTGAGTGAGTTTGGTATTTCAGTTGTCACCATGTCACAGGTAGTATTTGGACCATAGACCTTATAAAAGATGGACAAAGCTACTGAGATGTCACCTATTGGTTTCTGAAGTCCTGTTTTGAGCGTTTTCACCATCACTGCCTTGGTTTCAGGAGAACAGATGTGATGAGGAGGGGTGTGTCTGACTGCGTAACTGCATGCTCATTGATATCTTGGATAGTCTGTTTTTTGGAAACCTAGTATGACAGAGATTTGTAAAATAATTCTTAACATTTTATTCAGTATTGCCCACATTAAGTGTGTGAGCCCATAAGCTCACACACTTGGCCAAGAAAGAACACCACTCTTGTCATAATTTTTTTTGTAGTTATATAAAATTTAACCTAAATGTTTAAAACAAATAAAATCTTAAATCTTCAAGTTTAGTGCCTATTTTATCTTTAACTCTTATGATTAAAACAAAAATATGAAAATTGATAATTTAACGTCTTCAAGAAACAACTTCTTTGCATTGCTGCTGTTGTAGGATAGCAGGTGTAGTGCTAATGAATTGCAACTTATTGGCACATTGTCTTAGTTTTTTTTTAAAGCTAGAAGTAGCTTTTGTGTGTTAGACCTCTGCAGTGTGCTTATGTGAAAAAAATTAAATTTCACTATATTTAGTATCCATTTTTCATTTGACACAGATTGTCACCAAAGGTTCTATGTTTAAAAAACACTGGTAAAAATCTGCTTTCAAGTGCATTTCCCCCATCTTTAGCATACAGCATATTAGTGAAAAGCTCTGTGAAATTACAAGAGCCATTTTTCCTAGAAAAAGGAGCTCACTCATTGATGTGAGCTTGCAGCTTCTTTATATGACTCATTAACTGTGTAGCAGCAAAGCACCATGTCATAACTCTTGAAGTGATCATTAATCAGAACTTTATGTGCTACAAATAGCTCACTAAGTGTTTTGTGCTTTCCTGACTGTATTTAATAACCCAGAAACCTACAAAGCTGTCATTTCAGGTTCATTCACACTGATAGCACTTGCTAACTACAGCCAATTCATTGTCCCTGTAGGTGTGCCCTTTGTAAGAATGAGCTGTTACTGGTTTTGGTACAGTTACAGAAAGACACAAGATAAACATTACAATGACCTGTAACCAACAGCTTTTCTTGGTGCTCAAATGTGAGTAGAGACGTAATGGAAAATATGATGTTTACTAGTGGTGATATTGCATCAATACAATAACTTTAAATATGAATATTTTATAAAATTAAATATATATTTATCTGAGAATACTATGAATAAGAGGGCTCACCTCAGCTAATAGAAGGCAACCTTTCTGCAAACAGCTGTCTTGCTGTATTATCAGAAACAGATTCAATGTAATTGCCAACTTAACTCCATTCAATTGCAAGCTGATATCAGACTTACTCTGTCTTATTGCAACATTTATGGCAGGTTTTAGTTTTCGTTGATGCGCTTGACAATTTCATTTTGCAGCAAAAAATATCTGACTGAGATAATTTTATGTTATTAGAGAAAATAGATATTGAAATTTTTAACTTTAAGGTGACAAATCGTAATTTGTATTCCTGCAATACACAGCATATTGCAGAATGTTAAAAATTGCAGTGATATTACATCATCAGTCAACTGTATGCCAGCTTTGTGTCACGTTTATGGGAGCATCCAGGACGTTTCCTTTAACCTCCTAAGACCCAAACTCTTCCACAGCATGCATTTTTAATTTCTCTTTGATATTTGGGCTGATTGGGACCTGATGAATGTAAAAACAAAGAATTAGCAGATTTTTTTTTTTTTTTTTTTTTTACCTATTTTTTGTTTCTAAGAAAAATGAGAGCCACATATGAGGATATTCATTTAAAATTTCGATAGAACAGTACCAGTATAATGTCCTCATAAGTGGATATCAGGCCCTTGTAGAGCAAAATTGAGTATTTTGGTCTAAATAACCCAAAATGTGATGTCCACATATGTGGACGCCAGGTCCTAGGAGGTTAAGGATTAAACCAACACTGAGGATTGAGCAGGTGTTTTTCATCGGTTTAGAAGACTGAGGTTCACTGTGGGCTTAAGAAACATTCTCCCCATTCCCTGCTTCTTCACGTCAGTAAAGTTGCATATCTAGAGATGGGATGGAGTAGATAAAATGACAACATTAGCTTACTGGTGAGCAGCAATAGCTTAATATTCTGACCTGAAGCAGATTCACTTGCACTGGTGCGATCCAAGTTCAACAGTGTTGTGGGTTTAGCCTCACATGGCATGAGGTGCCACGCGGTACCTTGGCCTAACTACTCTCTAGACAAATTGAACTGTGAATTAATCTCCTCCAAACCGCTTGTTTCAGATTTGAGAGGAAAGTGCTGCGTTCTGTTTGAGCTATGTTAATCCACTGTGCAGACTCTGTAACACGTTGTTGTTTGTTTCAGGCACCCATACATCACCCAACTTATTCACATCAGTTTTAGGGTGATTATTTCTTTTAACTCATTTAATAACAGTTTCTGATTATTACAAAAGATATATATATAATGACCCTGATATATATATAATGGTATAATTTTAGGGGTTTTTTTCTTTTTTTTTTATGAAGTTGGTCAGACACCTTTTTGATAAATGTTAAAAGATGAGCAGAGGAACAAACAACCCCATCCTAAGAGTTGATTAACAAGACTAACTGCTTGTAAATGAATTAAATAGCATTTCAGTTCTGTACATGTTGCTTCCTCTGTTATTAATATTTCACTAAACCATTAGTTTACCCAGGTGAGCTGACTCTGGGTCAGCATCTTTGAGATGCTCAGGACAGCAGTAGCTAGACTGGAAGAGAACTTACTTTATTCACGGTGGTATAAATAATTCACTCAGTCAGATTCTGAGGCTTACTTAGAAAATGTAGACGTTGAGGTACAAGCGGGTAATCTGTGAAAATATTCGATAAATCCAGGATTTCCTGAATAATAGGTTCCTTGTTCAGTGTATGCCAGTTAGTTTATTCTGGTGACGTGGGAGGTGGTTCATTTGTGTGTTATGCAACCAGGCACGAGGTCACAAAGGTCTGGCTATTCATCCGATATTTCATATTTTATCTTTACAACAAACTTCAAGAAGAGCAATTAATATAAAGACGAGACACACTGCACAGTTTATTTGATATGCCACCCTTTTGTTTGTGGATGAGACCGGTGGCTTCATGTGATTTATGAGACGGAGCAGGGGCTTTTTTTATTGCTTGACTACATCACTGATGCTGCTGCAGTCAGTCACCTTCAAAATCCAGAGCTGCGGTCGCTTGGCTGTTTCTGTTCTAAACGGTGTCTTTTCATATTGTCTGTGTGTGAAACGAGAAGTTTTGACAGCTCTTTTGTGCTTGGTATCCGAGCAATAGTTGCCTCGTCACTGTGTGTTTGTGCAAGCTATGTTCCTGTGTGCTGTTGCTACAGCATGCTTAACTCCCACTCTGGTCTGTGTCCTCCTTATTGCAAGCGACGCATGGAAATCAGAGCGATAAGCCAGCATCGTGAGTTTCAAAATAAACACAATGTCCTTTTCAGCTACAAGATAATAAACAGATGCTTGCTATAGAAGCACGCAGAACAAGCAGTGAATTCAATGTGTGTATATTTGTTTATATTAATTGCTGTTTTGCTATTGAAAATTAATTAATAAATTACCTCCAGGGACCAAAAAGAGGCTGAGACATTGGAGGTGTAGAGCAAAGAAGTGTGGCAGAGACAAATACGACGCTTCAAGCTAGCATTATCATAGCTTTGCCCAGTTTGATGGCAAGATAAGGGTCATGTTTGGGGGTTTTTTTTTTATGCAATTTGTAGCTCACCAGATGAAAGTAAGGATTACCTTTTACATGCAGTGAGACTGGAGTTAACATGCAGTGCAGTTTCCTGTGCCTGAAAAGAGGCCAGACTGCTCATGGAGGTAGAAAGCACTCAGAGAGATCAGTAAACATTAAGATAAAATAAAGCTGCTATTTTTGTTTTATTCAAATTCAGTGTCTTTTGATCTTGGCCTGTTGATTAAAGTAAACACATTCCGTACCTTTTATTTTGTCATTTTATAGACTGGACAGAATAATGATAGTAATTGCTACTGAAATCCCATCACTGGCAGCCCATCACCACTGCTGTTTGGTGAAGTTAGGATCAAGATAGTCGGAAACAAACAGGTCCGACAGCATCGCCCTACTGCGCTCTGCATAAGCCAGCTTCTGCTAACGAGCGTTCCCATGGAAATGATGACGAAGCAGAATTGGCCAAATCCCATGTGAATGCGCCTCTGTGCCCCTACGGTGTGAGTAAAAGACTTGCGCTCTGCAGGGCCGCGCTCACCCTCAGGAAATTGAACTTGACGCTACCAACAGGGGATCATTATAGCATGCGGTGGCTCCTTGACCTTCACTGTCACTCATTTGAGAGTTTGAGTGGATTGTGTTTGTTTTGTACTTGGTGGCACCCTGGAAACTTGTTGACAGTTACCTCCAATTAGAATCCTTACAGGATAGAAGGGAGAAAAAAGGCTTTGCATGGAGTTATGTAAGGCTGAAACACACAAATGGCAAATGCACAACAGACAAAAGAGCCCATTACTGCATAAATTCATGCAGTAATGGGCTTTCAGCTGAAACAGCTTAAAGAAGCTGCACGGCATGGTGTAGCTAATTATCATTAGATGTAATTCATTCTTCAGCACATGTCAAAGATGGGAGGCGCCTCAAATTTAAATTAATTTCTGACAGTTTTTTTGGTTTGGATAAAGAGGTTGCCTGTCCTGTGCACACATCCTTAAGTCTCCATTAGCTGCCAAGCACAAAGGCCTAGAGACCAGTTAGTGACAACTTGTTGCCGAGCTGTAGTGAAACTGAAGAGTTTGACATGAACTGGAAACAAAGAATATTCGCCTTCAAAGTAAAAGTTTTGCCTTTTTAAAATCTGTTGATTGCAGTAGTATGACCTGACTTTTATTTTGGAGGATGGTGTATTATCCTCAAAAGCATCCATTCGCCAACCCCTGACTGGTTGGTGAACGGATGTTGGTTGTCACAAAGGGACAGCCAGCCATCCATTCACCAACCAGTCAGGGAATACACATTTTCCCCTAGTGACCAGAGGTTGCCAGGGGGATCACCGACTCGTCTCTATACCTGTGTGACTGAAGGCTTACTGGTCTACTCCACACTTTGTTGTTGGAGGAACAGAGGGAGTGAGGAGTAGCTTTTAAAGATGATATATAATATATAAATGCATTTCACACTTGACTTATGCTTTACTCTTTTGGTAAACTTTAGGGAGAGAACTGTATAACTTCATGATATCATCTGGTGTTTTGTTGTTTGTGAGCTCAGTCTTTGGGTCAAGCCTAGTTAAGTTTCTCTGTTTCTTTATTCCCTAATTTTTGCTTTCACCTCTCACTGAGTGTCCCCAAAGGCATAAAAGACACAACAGCTTGTTTTTCTGTTCAGCTCTCTTCTCAGTGTAAAAGTTTAGTAAGTCTAGAGGGGATTTTTCTTTCTCCTGAGTTCTCTTATCTATCTCACGTTAAAGTTTGTTTTTGGTTTTTTGTGTCTTCAGTTCATAAACTTGAAAAATCTGTTATTTCGCCTCATAGAAGAAAACACAAGAAAATTCCAATTTGGAGAGATTTGTGCTCAAAAGATATGCAGACTAGTCAGGTTCGGACAACAGGTAGAGTTGGTACAGATGCTTCTGTGGTTCTCATTGGATCAGTAGCAGTGATATATTTTGGGAGGCGAAGGCTCTACAGCCTTCTGCTGTAGAAGACAGGCGAACTGCTCATAACAACGTGACTGTTCTCAGCTTGGTTTGTGTTAGAGGTAGATGGTCAGTTAATCATAGAGGGTGTGGTGTTTGCTGTCACCAATGAAGACTGATTGGAGCGAGATTGCCCCCAGGTCGACAGCAGGTGGATGTTTTAGATGAAGCTCGTGGCAGCAGGTGGATGTGTTGAACCTGGCAACCACCCGTCTGATTTCATTCCCTCAGGCCTTCCCAGTGTCGTGTTACTGACTGTTGTTTTTCCGCCTCTGTGAATCACGTTAGACAGATGACATTGGTTACTACCCTATTGTTGGTGGTTTTTCCTCATGCAGTGTGAAATTTAATTAAATGAATGTGAAATGCCACAAACCAGTCACTGACACTGGGCCATTCGCTTTAGAGACACAGAACTAATGTACATTAAACCGAAACAAAGCTGACAGGAACGTTTGGACTCAGTTTTAAAGGAATGGTTTGGCGCATGGAGTTATCACACACATGACTGGAACCAAGGAAAAACTGCTAGTTTGACTTTTAGGTGAAAAAAGTCCACCTTTATTAAAACTTTTTAAACTTCAATTAATTTAAATAATTAAGCACAAAAAGCCCGTCCATATAGAAGGCTCATCATCTCTTGGCTTTATATTTTATATATTTAGAATCTATTAGACACACGGTTAGTGCCAGCAGAAGATGGTTCATCTTTTTTAATAACTTAGACTTTTTTATGTGAAAAAGGACCTCCCGAGCTTCCTTATCAACATCACTTTATGTCTCATTTGTCTAGTCCATAAAGACACCATAATGTGATACAATGGCGTTGCAGGGATTAAGTAAACAAGCTGTAAAGTGTCAGTTGTGAAATAACAGATGTTTGTTGTCTTTATGGTGTTCCCAAGTTTTTATAGCTTACAGTTTATAGCTTGAGTAAACTGTTTCCTAGCTACACTGCTGCCAGGTGTACACTAATACTCATTAGTGTCTTATAGCTTTCATTGTGACCTGTAGTCAGAGCTCACTGTTAACCTGTGAACCTGAGCTCTGATCTTTAAATTTGTTGTGACTGACCTACACTCACAAATCACTTTGCTACGTACACCTAGCAAGTATCAGGTTGGATCCCCTTATGCTTTTAGAAGTTGAAACATGGCATAGATTCAACAAGTTGCTGCAAACATTCCACAGAGATTTTGGTCCATATTGACATGATAGCATCACGCAGTTGTTGCAGATTTCCAGATTTCAACCACATCCCTAAGGTGCTCTATTGGATCAAGATGTGGTGATTATGGAGGCCGTTTGAGTACAGTGAACTCGTTTTCATGTTAAAGAATCAGTTTGAGTTAAACTGAGCTTTGTGATATGGTTTATTATTCAGCTGGAAGCAGCCATCAGAAGAAGGGTACGCTGTGGTCATAAAGAGATGAACATGATGAGCAACAAGACTCAGGTAGGCTGTGGTGTTTTAAATGATGATCAGCTTGTATTTATGAGCCCAAGGTGGGCCAAAAAATATCCCCCATCACCTTCAGCCTGAACTGTTCATACAGTGTAGGTTGGATCCATGTTTTCATGTGTTTATGACCTTGGCATGAATGTTGGAGCAGAAATAAAGACTCTTCAAACCAGACCATTATGTGTAAATCCATGGTTTAAACTCCAGCAGGTTGTCTTGACACTGGCTGAGTGATGAGCGTGTATTAAAGAAGGTTTTGGTGTTCCATAGTCTGGATTTTCAACACGTGATGGTTTACATGCAGTCCCATTTCCAGCATCAAGCTAATGATGCCTAGCTGGAGCCCTGTTATTAACAGACATGCAAGCTATTGATCTTCTCATCTAATGTTTCACAAGAAAGAAATCAAGTGCTTCTTTAAAGCTGATATGACAGGGAACACTGTAAACAGATCCTAAAGCAGCACGTGTTAGCAGTAGCCATTTCTCCTCACCGCAGACTGTGAGGAGTTGGTGTGAGGTCAGATGTTCTCACCATCTTATGAATTAAAGATGACTGATGGTGTGGTCCAGTTCTGAGGACAGGGCACCTGAACGTGCAAGCCAATGTTGGCAACATGAAGCTATTAGTGACGCAGGCTTTATTAATTAGTTATAACCTCATCAGTATCATGTTGAGAAGGCTGCGAACCAATGGCAGACTACCATTTAAGATGTTACGATTGTGTAAGAGGCAAAGCGTTAATTCTAGAAACCAGCTGAAGGAGACCACATGGACCGTTATCAATACCAGAAATTTGTTAGTACAGCAGTTCATTTTCTCTGAAACCACATTATTTTCTTCAAAGTGCTGGAAACAATGTACCCTCCCCCTCATGGCCACCATACTTCTTATTCATCTGCTGTTTTCTGTCAGATCCTCTGTTCAATTACCCTTTTATAAAGAGGAGTATCAGATCACTGTAGCCATGTCAGCTCCACCACTGAGTGATGTGTTCTCCTGAAACTTAACACAGTTTCCCTCCAACTGAGAGCTGCAGTGAGTGCAGCCATTCAGTTAATAAAGGCAAGAGGGGGAAACTCAAGCACTTCCCTTCCTTCTGGCCTAAGTAGTGGTTCTTAGTGTCCACAAATTATCATTTGATCACTCATTTCAGAGAGTATTCAATGAGGATGATTTTATAAAGTGTTCAGGAGCGAGACGTATAAAGAATTTAATGTTTCACAAATATCTGTGCTATATGCAAAAGTACAGCTTTCGTGTGTGTGTGTGTGTGTGTGTGTGTGTTCCTGTCTAGCTATCTTTGTGAGGACCGAAATCTGCATTTTACTATACTTGTGAGAACCAGCAGTCACTTGTGAGGACACGCAACCTGGTCCTCACATTTTTGAAGGCATTTAAAGGCATTTTTGAGGCTCAAAATGGGGTTTTAGTGTCAGGGTTACAGTTAGGTTATGGTTAGGTTTAGGGTAAGGGTTAGGGTTAGGCATTCATTTTTAATGGTTAGGGTTAGGGTAAGGGGCTAGGGAAAGCATTATGTCAATGAGGGTCCTCACTAAGATAGCTGAACGGGGTTGTGTGTGTGTGTGTGTGTGTGTGTGTGTGTGTGTGTGTGTGTGTGTGTGTGTGTGTGTGTGTGTGTGTGTGTGGTGGTAAGCAGTTGTGTTTTTAATAATTCATTCATTAATAGCAATATCTCCCGCAAGGCAAGGAGGAACACTACACCAGTTTACTTTTAAATGAACATCATTTATTAACAAAATGGTGCAACCAGTGAGAAGTCCAGTGTGAAGGGTAGATAGTGAGGGAGCTGAATCAAGGCCCAGCCCATATACCTCACAGGTGCCCAGAGTCTCTCACAGACATTGGCTGTGATGGTGACATGTAACTCTGTGAAACACTGTAAATTCTAAAACTTCATAGGAGATGACTAATACTCTACTTTTATTACAAGAGATACCAGAGATGCAGCGTCAACAAACTTAAAATGTCCTTACTGCTGTGCACCAGCCAGTGCAGAATGTCCTACAGAAATCTAAGGTGAGATAAAGAAATATCGCATCCTCTCATTAAACATCAATCCACTGTCGCCATACAGCGCAGCTTTTATTAAACACAGGCTCTCCTGCAAATGTGACAGATTCTCAGTTTAATGATGACAGAGTCTAATTTGTCTTTAAGACAAAGAAACTGGCAGAAAATGTAGGACTGATAGAAGGTTTACAAGCCAAGATTTTTTTCTAAAAAAAAATACTTAATGTGAAAACTGTTTTCCGAGATTAGCTTGCAGAGTTGTCTGACAAAATCCACTTTTAACCATTTGTTTCTCAGACTTAGAAGAACTCTTACTGGATTTTTAAAATGAACTGTATTTTCATGTTGAATAAAATGTATTTAAATAGTTATTTGTGTCTCATGTTCAGGTGTGACTTCAACCGTCACTTTTGGGATACAGTGCATATCGGTATTGTCTTGGTGGCTGCTTAGATGAGCGCTGTTTTTAAAAAAAAACAAAAAACAAAAAGAAATTGTGTAACAGAACCTAAGGGGTGTGTGTGTCATGTCTGTAATCATTATACACCCCACAGCTTGACTTCAAAGCCCTTCAAAAATGGAAAAGAACAGGATTTGCAGTTTCCTTCACTGAGAGGCCCTTTCACGAGGTCCCCCTCGTCTTTGTTCTGTCGTGCCCTTGTTTAATTTCCTCAAATTCCAGATAGTCGATGACGATGGTGTGCATGGGTACCTCTGTATAATCCTGTCCTGTGTCATTTGTGTTGCTCTTTTAGCTCCATGGCCATCATTTCCCACTGCCCACTACCTCTGGGAGGTGTCTTTCAAAGGCCCCACTTAGGGCGATGGACGACCAGCTGAGTGATGGAGATGAATCAAAGGATGCAGCCTGTTCATAGTGACTAGATTAGGAGACACCAACCAGCGCTGCAGTGAGCTGATGTTCTCTGGAAATTCAGGAGATACAGATCACATATTTGTTTAGTTTGTGTCAGCACAGAGACTGTATGCTGACTCCTCAACCTTGCGATGCTTGTTATGAGTTGTACATCCACAACAAATGAGCCAGAGAGCTGTAGCAGCGAGGGGAGCAGCTGCACCACTTCCTCCATCACTACCTCAGACCCTTCTTCTATGTCTGGGCACGTTCAACCCACCTTGCTTTCTGACACCACCCAGAATGAAGTGCCGCCCCCTCCTCCCCTCCCGCCCCCACCTCCTGGGGCACCGCCGCCCCCTCCGCCCCTGGCAAACACATCCACCAACCACAATGGGAGGAAAAAGCGCCGGGTCCGCAGCTTCTACTGGAAGCCTATCCCAGAGGAGAAGGTGCGCGGGAAGCCGAACATCTGGACGCTGGCGGTGCGGCAGCAGCAGTACCAGATCGATGTTCGCTCTGTGGAGGAGCTGTTTGGGCAGCAGGAGGATGCGGGGACGGGCCTCCGTGGGTCAGCAGCATCAACTGCAACATCAACTCACGTATCCCGATCACGCTCCTTTAAGGAGACCAAGAAAGACGAGGTGAGTGACTGTCATGAAGGTTTAAGACGGGCGCTTAAAATACTGAACTTCTGACAATTAATGGTGAGTTTAGACTGCAGACATTAAGGTGGTATTTAAGGTTCAGGCATGAATTAATAGAAACAACTCATTTCTATTGAATGAGTTGTTAAATTATTGCAAATATCAACTCCACCCACTCCCAGTGTGTCTCCAACCATGTCCAATACTGGTTAACTTAACATAGACAGTTGCAGCATGCTTTAAACACCATCTTTAGTTCAAACCACAGAAGTGCCCAGTTGCTACTTAAAAGTAGTAATTGGGCCTCAGGGGTCATTTTTTAAAAATGTATGTGCTGCACAGTCACCTGTTTTCTGTGTGAGTCGTACAAGCTTCTTAATGAAGGAGGTTTGAACCTCACATAGAGACAATCAACAACACCCAGGAGTGGGTGTGTTTGTTTGGCTGTATGCTTTAACTAGAGCTTCAACAGGGTTTTATCGTAGTGTCTTGTGTTTTTTTTCTTTCCTCAGGTCAACATCCTTGACTCAAAGAGGGGGATGAACGTGGGCATTTTCCTCAAGCAGTTTAAGAAGTAAGTTTCCCCACTGTTACCAGAGTGAAAAGCAATGCACAAAAATCCCACAGGAGCACAAACGCGATCAGTTTGAGCCCTTTTCTTGGTGGAATTTGGTTTCCAGGTTCTCCTACTTCCTCCCACAGTTCATTTATTATTCTAAACTAGTGCTGTCAGCGTTAACCTCATTTAATGCGGAAAATCTCCGTTCCCGCGGATCGCCCCGTACGTGGGGCTGCACGGCGCTAACGCATTGACGCTGTGCAGACCCGCGCAGTTGTGGTCTGTGGGGCTGCGGTTATGGCGTTAAAGTCATTTTAACGAGATTAACGCTGACAGCACTATTCTAAACTGATTCAAACTCCCACACAGGGAGCCACTTCCACCCGCACCACCTATATTGATTATATTGACGTATATTGATTTGAAATTTGTGTTTTTGTAAGTTCACCAAAAGGCTTCAGTTAAGAATGAGGAAAAAAGATTTGTGCTCACCTTTTCAGTTTTGTCTTATTTTACAATATTTTATTATTCAGTAAAAAAAGCAAACGCTAGATTTTCAGAAATATTTATGGGTGTTTTCTTGTTTGTTTGTTTGTTTTTGTACCACTTGAACACTAAAGAGACCCTCCAATGACATGACAGTGCCAGCAGTGGCCCCCAGATCATTTAAGTTTGAGACCCCTGAGCCGTAGAATAAACCACTGTATGAATGCAAAGTTAAAATCTGACTTTTAGTCTAAAGTGCTTTGAATGGTCAGTAAGACATGAAAAGTACAAACCCATTTCTGAAATTTGTTGGGAAGTTGTGTAAATAAGTGTAAAAAACAAACAAACAAACAATTGTAATGACTTTTACACTCAGAACATGCATCATTTTAAGACATATCGTGCTTCCACTTGCTCATACACACACACACACGCTGAAAATTTGAGCATCACTTTAGTGGCAGTGGTGACGTAGTTTTAGTAAAACCTTTCTTGCTCTCAGTGTTACAGGCAGTGTATAATTTTGTTAAGTACAGAGCTACTTAAGGTAGAGGATTAAATGACCATTATTAGAAGAACAGTGAAGTTTACCATAACCAAAGAGTTTACTGTAACCAACCAACAAAAAATCCGACGAACGGTTGTTTGACTTTAACTAAATTAGAGATTGTTTTTTATTTTCCCTCGTGGCTTTTCCAAGCACGCCTCTCGTCAGCTCTTCATGCTGTTGCTAAGGACAGTTCAGATCAGATGCTATCATTATCATGGACACATTCTCATTTTCAATCAATCAGTTTAACTTTCATAACTAAGGAAAGGGTCCAAATCTGTGCCAGGTAGTCTAATAAGCCTTCTTAGGCATCCATTGTTCTAAATTATTTGGTTCGGGAAGTTTCAAACTGAGTTTGACCAGACTCGGGATTGAGTTGCATAACTTGTCTAGAATAGAGAGCAAAAAGTGTGTTAGGTATCTGTTTGCCTGAAGGTCTATTTGCATGGCTCTCCACAGGATTTTAATGACATTTGACTGCGAGCCATTGCACTGAGTCAAGACAGAGTAGGAGCAGTGACCTCATTACAGTCAGCGTTTACTTTTGTTTGTGGCTTTTTATTTTAAGGAGTATGCATTAATCTTCTGCTGCACTGCACAAGCTGCACTTTACGCTGATAAAACGGCTAAAAACTCAAAACCTCAAACATAAAGTGAATTAATTTTACAGCTTGTTGTAGCATTTAATGATTTCAACCCCAGTCAGCTAAGAGCTTTTTTTCTCTCTTTTTTTTAATACACCTGTTACATTAGAAATACTTGGATCCTGTCACTGATATCAGTAGACGTTAGCCTGAGGCATAAACAAGAGTATAAGCAAATTTGATTTCTTGCTGTGCTGGAGAATGTGACAGCCCAAAAGCATAGATGTATATTAGTACATCTATGTTAGAGTGATTTCTTATGTTTTCTAACTTTGTAATATGTTGTAGTATTTAAAATAGTTCAGTCTTTTACTGTCCTTGTTGTCATGGAGCATCTGTAACCACATAATTTCCTTAGGGATTAATAAAGTATTCTGATTGTGATTGATTAGAAATTGTCTTTTTGTTGAAAATACCACCAAGTGGTCCCCCCCTTGCTTAAAAAAAGAGGGGGGGGGATGTTCCAGCTTCAGTAGATTCACACTCATCAGCCTACCTGCACAGGTTTACACCACAGAACTGGAAATGAAATTCCCATCGTTGATCGGGAGGGAAAATGTGTACCCTTCCTGGTATTGGAACAATGAACCAGCTGTTTATCCTCTCATGGCTATTAAAGGGTTTGTGGGAATTTCCACAAAAAGTCTAATATTATCTTTGTGAAAAACAAATAGATAAATAAATGTCTCATTGATTTATTGCACTGAAAAGTTCTTTATAGGCTTCAACGAGGCTTTGAACCTTTGCTGGATTCGTTACTTAAAAAAAAAAAAAAAAATCCTATCTTCATCTCCCCGCCTGATTCGGGGTCTCCACAGCATCTCACCCCACCCCTAACATCCTCCCCTATCACACCAGCATCCATCAGTCTCCTCTGTGTTCTTCGTCTGTTCCTCCTACCTGGCAGCTCTATCTTCAACACCCTTTGTCCAGTATATCCCCTTTCCCTCGTCTGCACATGTCCAAACCATCTCGGCCTCGTCGTTCAAACTTGTCTTCAAACCGCTCAACCTGAATAATCAGCAAATAATTCCTTTTTCCACGTTCTCATCCTAACATTGCAAGAAATTCAGAAAATAAAACCTGGTAATTTAACCTAATAAAATAAATTACCAAATCACGAGTTAAATAAACATGTATTGGATACCTTTTGAAGGCTGGCGTTTGTTAAAGTGCTTGAATCACATCTAAGTGTCAGCTTACTTAATATTGTCTTTTCAGTCATTTTAAAGCCTCAAACATGAAAGTAGACCAGTTGTGCCCTAAAGGGTTTGTGAAAACATATTTCTCTTTTATTTATATTGCTAATAAGAAAGCCAGACAGAGACGCCTAATGCTCTCTGCAAAAGCTGTGTTTTGTGCCTTTGTAAACAGAGGAGGGCAGGCATTAAAGGAAGCACCTGTGCAATTTATCTCTGAACTTTACAGAAACAAACTGTCTTTCAGGTCCAACCGCTCCATTGTCGAAGACATACGAAAAGGAGAAGGAAAGATTTATGGAGCGGAGCTGCTCAAAGACCTGCTGAAGCTCCTGCCTGACGCAGAGGAGGTCCGTGTTTGTGTACTTGTCTGTGATTTTTAGCCAAGTATGAATAGCATTAAGATTTTGAATCACAGAGCACAGCTAATGATAAAAGGCAGTTTACGTGGATTGAAAGCGCCCTGCTGAGCTTCCTGTTCCTCTTTATTTTCTCTGCAGATTAAGAAGCTGCAGGCATTCAAAGGAGATCCAGACAAGCTGACACTGGTCGATTCCTTTATGTACCTCTTGATCCAGGTGCCACGGTGAGTTGGTTTCAATGGGCATGTATATAATCCAGTTTCCATTAAAAAGGAATGTCAAGTCAGCAGTTTGACAGTCAGTGGAAGATAAAGACTCAAAACTGAGTGCAGAGTTTCATGATTTTGTGTCGACTCTCCAAAGAGTTTACGGCTGCTCTCTGACTTGTATTTAATCTATCAAGTGTTCATATTCAATAATATTAATACGATTGGGGCATGTGCACATTTGTCAGCTTTATAAAAAAGTATATAATGCTTGATTTCATTTTATCTCCTTCCTTTGGATGATAAAACGGCCCATCCACACGTATAAAGGGTCGTATTACATAATATTTTCAGTTCATTCAACTGAAAGCCTGTTTCCATTTTTTCTGAACGGGGACTAATTAACTTCCTTTGAATTTCCTTTTTGTCCAGCAGCACTGTGTGATAGCGCATTAAAATGGTATTAGTGTCATTCAGAGGATGCAGTCCCTGCAGGGATTATTATGGAGAACTAATGCAGACTGATTGGGCTGAAATGGAGCATTTGTCCAGTGAAATTAGTCAGAAGTCGTTTTTGGTTCGTGCTATAATTGAAATGATGATGTGAAAATATTATGAGGATGTTAAGGTGCTAAAAGTCGTCAAGTTTTACTGCCACTCAGCAGCAAGATGGAGTGTTAAGGTACTCTCCAGGGGGAAGCAGGAGGCATTTCTCTCAGCCTGCTGCATTATAATAACAATTTGTCTTTTCTTAAGGATCTCAGTGTTGAGCAAGAGAGTCGACTCTTTTCTCAGATTTAGACTCTGAACTCCGTCTCTGACAGGTTCGAGGTTCGTATTGAGACCATGGTCCTCCAGGAAGAGTTCTTCCCTTGCTGTGCTGCGATGGGCCATGAGATTGATGTCGTCCGTGTTGCGACTAAACGTAATAATAACACACTGGCTCTAACACTTTTACACACACACAGAAAGAAGGACGATCTCATCTTGACGTGAGGACACTCATGACCAAAAAAAAAGCTGTTTCATTGAAATGTAACTTAAAAAGAGTCGAGCAGCTCTATACATATTAGTTACTCACAGTGTTGATTTATTTAAAAAATGAATAAATGAAAAATAACTTTATATAGTCACCACAGTGTGACCTGTTATGCCATGGACTACCATTTGAAAGACCTGAGTTTGGCTAGTTTGGTCATTTCGCTTGTTTTTATTTATTTTTTTAAGCCAGCTGTACTCTGTTAAATGTATTGCTAGCTTGGGTAGCATCATGCTATAATCTATCATTTACTGTAATCTTAAATGGCATGCTAAACTTCACTAGCAACATCCTTCCATACAGTTAGAGAGGTGAGTTACAACCTCATATGTGACACGATGAAGAAAGGCCGCTGTCCTTTCTCAGACCTTTCAGTCAAAGTTAAACAAGCTATGGCTGCGTTTATACACGCAATGTTTTTTGTCTTCTATTGTGAATAACATATGGGGTTTTTTGTAATTTCCAAATCATCAGTGTCCCAACTTTTCTGGAGGAATTTTGTTCATGTTTAAAAAAAAACAAAAAAAACCACCCTCTTTACAGTTGTCATAAAGAGGGAGAAGTTCTTGTACCATGAACATGTTTATTTCAGCTTTAAACGTGGATATTTTAACATACTGTAGGACTCTTTGGGGATGTTTCCAGCCTCAAGTGGCCACTTGAGGAACTGCAGTTTTGACACTTAAAATTTCAGTGGTGGAGGTTGCTGCAAGTCTTGCACTCACCACATTATGTAGTATTTATCATGGGGTTTTTTTACTTATTAGCACTGAGACAAAGCACAGCTGATGGAAACAGTATTTGTTTTGTATGGGTTATATAACAACGTGCTGGATCTTGTGACCTGATGGTAGCACTTAATAAGAGATCACTGTGATCCAAAAGGTTATTACAGTTTATCTCATGAATGTGTACACTAATATTATATCTTTTCTTTTTTTATTCCTCTGGAGCTAAAGCTGACATGTACTGTTGAATTTGTGATTTACAGTAAAATCACCATATTGATAAACTGATCTGGAAACCTTTTTAATTATTCTATTTTCAGCCATTGGTTGAACCAGGTTGCCATTTTAGCTGAGTCACACTGTCTTGCGTCTTTGTGCTGTATTGGATTTTTCTTAAGACCCTCCTCTACAGTACTGTGACCTTTTCACTGCATTGCAGGCCAATCACTTAAACACTGTGTGGAATAATTACCTGGAACTTTTATGACAAAATTTAATTAAAACTTTTCAATGTGCTAACATTTACCCTTTTACTTTAAAGTGGTAATTGTAAGTAATTTTAGGTTTATGACTAAATCACATAAGGACACATTATTACTGCTGATAGATTTCCTGTATGGTAGTGATAAATGAAAACGAGATGGTTTGTAATACATCTTCTCTGGAGTCTCTAATTGAGTTTATATTGATATCTCCTTAAAGAGCTGATGAGCTGTGAGGAGCTTCATGCCATCCTGCATCTGGTGCTGCAGGCAGGAAACATCATGAACGCGGTAAGAGCTTCTCAGGTTGCGTTCGTATACACGAACACATCTCTGCTGCCTCTGAACACGCAAGATGTTTCGTTTCAGTCCTGATTATTTATTTTTTTTATGTATTTTTCCAAATAAATAAATAATAAAACCTTTTGTCAGTATTTGTTGGAAACCAAAACAAAATCACTGCTCAGAGAAGAAAGCTGTACAGTGGTCCCCCGCTATAACGCGGTTCACCTTTCGCGGTCTCGCTGTTTTGCGGAATTTTTTGGGTGCAATTTTGCATGCTTTTTTTTTTTTTCTCACAGCACATTGTGTTCTGCATTCTGATTGGCTGTAGACCATTGTCAGGCAATCTCGTGCCATGTCTCCTGTACAGTACAGAATGCGTTCAGCTTGTCAGAATGCGTTCAGCTAGCAGTGTGACTCTGAAGTGCTGTACTGTATGTTTGTAAGTTTTCTCCCCAAAAAACAATTCATTCTATAATACTGGACTTATTTTTCTACGAAGGTTTGAACTTGTTTAAACAAGAGAGAAAAGTGTTAAAATGTTCATGCCTGTCTGAGAAAAGTGTATAAAGTGTGTAGTGAGGGGTTTTACAGCCTTAAAATATCTATAATAATTTAAAAATAATAAAGTTGGCTACTTCGCAGATTTCACCTATCGCGGGTTATTTTTGGAACATAACACCTGCATTAAACGAGGGACCACTGTATTGCTCGGGCAGAGTCTTATTGTTTCACATTATTTCCAGCTGTGATTCTATGATATTGTTCATTTCTCTGTGTAAAATATCCTTCTGTTCTTAGGGTGGCTATGCAGGGAACGCTGTGGGATTCAAGCTGTCATCCCTCCTTTCACTGGCTGACACCAAAGCCAACAAGCCGGGGATGAACCTGCTGCATTTTGTGGCCATGGTCAGTGACGCTGTAGTAGAGTACACACAAAACACCTTTAGACACTGCAGATGTTCGTAATGTGGATTCAGTCCTGGTTTCAGAACCACTTGAGCATGGAATTACATTACCGCTTACACTCACTGGCCACTTTATTAGGTACAGCTGTTCGACCGTTCGCACAGGTCAGCAAATGACATGGCAGCAATTCATTGCATTTAGGCATGTAGACACGGTCAAGTGTAGATTGCGGGTTCACAGAGAAGGGTGTGCAAAAAGAGGAGATGACCAGCAGCAGGGTGAAAATGCCTTGTGGATGCTAGAGGTCAGAGAAGAACGGCCAGACTGCTTTAAGATGATAGAAAGGCAGATAACCAAGATGTGCAGAAGAGCATCTCTGAACACACAGCACATTGAACATTGGAGCTGATGGGCTACACCAGCAGAAGAGCATCACTGGGCACTACTCCTGTCAGCTAAAACAACATGAAGGCATGTATCTGTCCTGTGCTTCTGGCTGTTGGTGTAATGCTGTGAGGGATATTTTCCTGGCACACTTCGGGCTCCATAATGCTAACTGAGCAACAGTTAAAGGCCACAGCTTACCTGAGTATTGATGCTGACAGTATCTTACCTTTATGAGCACAGTGTACCATCTTCTGCTTCCAGCATGTCACAAAGCTCAAATCATCTCCAACTGGTGGCCGATTAGCTTATGTGTAAGGTTTCAGACAAATGCGTGGTGTTGAATTAATTGTTCGTTTGCACTCTGTCAAACCTCTACTCTGTGCATTTATCTTAAAAATGATAAATGGTTATATTAACGGGTTTATGGTTGTATTAACAAGACAATAGCAGAACTGAAAAAAGCTAGATTAACCTCACAATAAGCAAAGATGCATTTACTGTACAAACACTGTAGGAAAGTCTGTCATAAAGAAATTTAAATGAATGTTTTACAGCAGTGGTGAGAAAACTGTGTTTGACCACTGAAGCTGCAGGAGAGCAGGTGGACAGCAGATGGTGACAGGAAACAGCACAGAGCCAAGAACGGCTCGCCAAGCAGTTACATCACCATACAGATATTAGTCCTTCATCACAACAACTACGCCACTTTATCTTGTACAAAATCAGACATTTAGATGTTGACTGTGTGATGTCTCTCTCCATGCAGGAGGCAAAGAAAAAGGACGAGAAGTTGCTCAAGTTTCCTGAGAAGCTTCAAGATGTCCAGAGTGCAGCCAGGTAATCGAAGGGAATCAAATCCTTGCCAATGAGAAATGTAGGAGTCCATTATCAGTTTTGCAGTCGTGCAGAGGTGATAATGGACTCATATAAAAGCTGTTTATTCTCCAAATGCATGCAATCTGAAGCACGGTGAGTTAAGGACTGTGAGAGCATAAGTGTCAGTTTGTATCAGTCAGTTACACAGCAGACATCAGTTTTCTGTAAAACCTCTGTAAAATGTAATGATTTCCAAATTAACCACCATCACATTTATTAAACAGCCAAATTTTCTGATGGGAAACATAATGAGGCGCTGAAGATGACAATTGCTGTAGTATTTTATTGATACGGCCGAGCACAGCCTCATTAACCAGGCTGACATCTAATTTAGGTGTAGAACAAGAGTTATATTCACAGCACAGTCTCAGGCTCTGTCAGCTTCACAAGGTCATCTCTGTGTGCTGTCAGTGCAGATACTGCACCGCAGAGAATTACTCCTCCCTCCTGCCCTCAGGATAGAGACCGTGAAAGCATTTCTCCCTGCGGTCTACATTTTTAACAGTTTGGAAGTGCATTCATCAAATTAATGTCACATATTTTTTTTAAGCTTTATAAGGAAGACTGCTTACACTCAGAACTGTCCATCAGTTTTTATGTAATAACAAGTACAAGTGTGTTTTAATAATCTTTCTCCTGTGTTCATGTAGAATTTCAGTGGAAAACATTGAGGAGGAGTTTTCCTCCTTGTATGTCCGAATCAAATCCCTGGAAGAGAAAGTTCAAGGAGACCAGGAGCTGCTGCAGCAGCTGGAGCCCTTCCTGCAGGTGAAGCAGCAGCAGCAGTTAGTTATGTAATACATTATGTACACAGACACGTACAGAAAGTTGGATCAAGCCCGCTGTACATCTGTGAAGCTGCTGACTTAAGTGCTATAGATAATGACTTGTGTAAAAGTGGATGATGCGTTATGAATAAAAAGTGTGCATGTGTGCTCGTTCTCTTGTCTTAGAGTGCAGCACTGACACTTCAGGACTTAAAGAGACGCAGGCTGGATCTGCGTAAAGAGGGAAGTACTCTCATCGATTTCTTTTGTGAAGACAAGGACACATTCAAGCTGGACGAGGGCTTCCGGATCTTTCAGGATTTCTGCATCAAATTCAAGAAAGCTGTTAAGGTCTGCTTGAGTGAAGCAATAATTCCGGGGTCTTATAATAGGTTATAATATTGTAATTTCTTGCTTGTCTTCTATATGCGTGGTAATTGTGCATGGTGACCCAATGTTAAAATAACTCAAAAACAAGTGAGTTGGATGTCACCATCATTCATGTTCCTGATTCTCAAAACCCTCCTTCCTTACATTTCTGTTTCCATCAGGACAACACGGACCGGGAGATGAAGGAAGCAGCCAGACAGCGTCGTCTCAAAGAACTGGAGGAAAAGCGTTTTATGTGGTCGAGCGGGGATCAGACCGGCGGATTTGGTCGCAGCAGCAGCGAGAACGACGTAGAAATGCTCACCAAGGAGGGCCTCCTGGAGTTTTTCCAGAGGTCTCAGAGTCCACACTGCCCACTGGAACGTTCTGCCAGCGCACGCCGACACCGGCACACCATGACCTCCATAGCAGATCGTGAACTCCAGGGATACTTGGAGCTGTTCGGAAGCACAGGGAACACCTCTGACTTTTCAAAATTTAACAGCCTACCTCGGTTAGGCCGCCCTATCCAGCGGAGGATGGCCCCCTGGATGTTAGTCCAGGACAATAACCGGGAACTGGGCCGTGAAAGAAAAGCGACGTCTCCGCATTCAGAAACTGAGCTGATCGGCTCACACGCCAAGTTTTCTTCCTCTGAGCTAAACGATAATGAGGACAGCAACAACAACAATTACTCATCTGTGTCAGAGAGCAGCGCTCTGCCTCGGCCCTTTTGTGTCTTTCAGAAGCCTGCCCATATTCCCAACCCAGCAATTACTGGCCACATGAGTGTTAGTGTGGAGAAGCATACTTTAGTCCGAGGTCCTCAGGCTTTTGACCTAATCAGTCCAAATAATAACAGCAATCACATGCACTTTGTCAACCGGGGGGACGTTGTGGTGACGGATCTGGAAATAGGGAGACAGTCACCACCCAAGAATCTGGACAACCTTTCACATGATATATTTTTGGAAAGGGGGGGAAATCTAAAGGTAGTATGGGAAGATACAATAGTTCCTTCCACTCAGGCTGGGGTCTCTCCTGAGAGAGAGAAAGACGAAGAGGACTACAGCACAGTTTCATCCACAACCTGCGATACCCCTCTTCCACTAGATACCTCTGTATCCAACAAGAAGCCAATGTTTTATATAATGGACTGCACAGAAACGGACATCTCTGTCACCTTGGATTGCTCTGAGGTGGAAACCTCGTCTACAAAAGAAGGACTTCATTTCCAAACAGCTGACTGCAGCAAAGATCAGGAAAGTCGGCAAGACCCGAGCTCTGTGTCTAATTTGGAATCCACATCTCCCAACGACCAGTCTGCTTCAACCAATGAGCTCTCAGCCCCCAAATCTGTGGATGCAGCATCTGTGGCTCCATCTACTACCACAGAAGAGTGGGACACGGAGAGCTGTGACACCGCTGAAGGAAAACAGGCCGCGGGGAAAGATGCACAACGAAGCAGCCGAAAGCCAGCGCCTACAAAGAGCAAAGGCAGCAAAGCGACCAAAACCAGTGCAGGCCATGGTGTGCGAATGCTGGCCAGCAACGATAACCAGGGTATGCGGAAAGTCGTCCCTATTACCAAGCTGACCAGGACAGGTAGCAGCAGGCGAGCAGAGAAACCTGCAGTTCACGATAGTGGGGAGACACGGCGGCCTCTCCGTGACCAGAGCACTCCGGCAAGAGGAAGGAGCGAGAAGACAACGAGACCTCCTCGGCACTCCAGTTTGCCTCCTGATGAGTCAAAAGCCCAGAAGGGAGGCGGTCTCACGGGCAGCGTTTCTAGATGGGCGCGTGATTCAATGCCTAGGAAAGCTTCAATCCACAAGCCAAGCGCCAAACCCGTGAGGAACATTCCCAAGCCGGCACCTGAGGAGAAGATGTGCCGCTCTACTATGAGAGCCCTTGCTCAGGCTCAGGCTCAGGCTCAAGCTCAAGCTCAGACATCTCCTGAGAACAGCAGCTCACACACACACAGTGCAAAAAACACTTCTGGAGTCCCCAGCTTCGCCCGCAATACTGTGGCCTCGTCTTCCAGGACCAGGAAAGAGCTGGGCCCTCCGTCGGTCCCTTCCACCCCGTCTCGTAGCCCCTCCCTCCTGGGTCGACAAAAGCCGACCCGGGCATCACACGCAGGTCACACCAGTGACGAGCGGCCACAGGCAACAAGCCTGCGGCGGGTGCAAAGCGTGAAGGCAACAAGCCACAGCACCTACCGTAGCGAGACCCCGCCTCCCCCTACAGCACGTGAGAACGTTCGTAAATCTAGCAGCTTCTCTGAAAAGTCTGTGCAGCCCAGAGACTTGATGACATCCAGCAGAAGCAGGAAGCCGAGCTGGAAGTAAAAAAAAAAAACAAAAAAACAAACCTGACTGCAGGATAACAGGAAGCAGGAAGAGAGGACTTTTTTTTGTTTGTTTGTTTTTTTTTACCTGCTCATCTAGAGTTATCCACTCATATCATGCATATCAAACAAAAGCATGTTAAGCTTTCTAACTGTGTAAGAATCCCTCTGTAGCTGGCTCTGTATCAGGTTTACAAATCACAAAGAGCAAGATGCAATGAAGTGCACACGTTCCTCATTTCGTCTTCTTGTTTTTTGTTTCTAAGGGTTGGGAGAAATCTAAACTGACAAATGGCAAATTGGTGCTTTTACACTGCAGCCTCTTTGCCTGCTTAGCTGTCTGCGTTCAGTATGTTTTGGTGTCTGTGATGCTGTTGATGTCAGACACGACTACGTAAAGCTGCTAATTAGCTCTGACAGATTTGAGACCGACTTTCAGTGTCTGTTTCATTCAGGGTTACGAGATTTGTTGTACCTTACCTCGCTTCGGTGTCTTTTTCACTTTGCTGCTTCTTCCCGTAGACTAACAGCGCTTCGTTTGCTTTGTGATTCTTTTTGCTTGATACCTCAGAACGATCGCAGTGGCCTTGCACCAGCAGAAAAAGTAGACTTGTTCATTTGGTTCTGCATGATGATGATGATGATGATGTAGACAGATCAGTTTTACAAAAAAATAACTGCAGTGTCACTTTTTAAGAAATTCCTGGTATACTGTATTAATGTTACAACAATATATAAAAGTCACACATATTATGCCAGTGTGTATACCAACCGTGGTACTTCTCGTACTGTATCAGTAGTTTGTAAATGTGTTAGGACTCCTCCATAATATTTTGGAGTAGACATGCACGTGGGAAATGTTTCCTGTTTCAGCTAATACATGAAAAAAACGCTAACGCTGTGATAGAAAACCACCGAGCGCAACAGAAACACAAAGACACTGATGCCATCATCAGTCATGTTTTTAGAGTCTGATCTAATTTTTCTACTGTGAACATTGTCATCTCATATTTTCTCAAGGCTTGTTCAATTACAACAGTAAGCCCGTGGTTGTAATTCAGCCTGGATCTAGTTTGTTGCTGTCCTGAGTATCATCACGACGCAGAAACAGGTTCATTTAAATTTATCCCCAGTGATAAATTTATTATTTAAAAAAAAAAAAAAAGATTTGCTGTACTGAAGGTTTTTCCTTAAATTCTTGGAAACAATTTCAAGCATTTAAAAACACTCAGAATAACATGTTCAGAGAGTTTCTCAGGCTGCGACTGCATTTTCTCTTCATTCAGTCAAAAATGACTCTAGGGCAAAAGTATGGTTCACAAATAACAAACTCATTATTATGTATGGAAATAGATTAGATAATACTTTGTTGCACCAGTGTGAACAAAAACAGCTGGCAGTGGTTATACATTTTCTTCTACGTCACAAATTGAACATAAACATGCTAAGATGATATAATGTTATAGGATATGCACTATATGGACAAAACTACCAGCTACAGACGGAGGTGTGCGCTAATACTTTTGTTCATTTCTATAGTGCAACCATACCAAATGTTTCTCCAAATTCAGATAGTTTGATGAGCTTTTAAGGATTCAGTAAAAATCTTCAGTACAGCAGCAGGAGCTGACAAACGACGGTCTTTGCTTTTCAGAAGTTCTTCATGTTTCAGAAAATAAAAAGTAATGTAAACATCATGTAAGTGCAGCACCGCCGACCACTTTGCACCACTTGCCTTTTAGAATACATTGTGCCATTGCCTTGATGGAAACAACACTCTCAACAGTGCATTGCCTTAAAGCTTAATGTAGCCGATCAATCACCAGTAGAAGCTCCTTGATTGTAAAAGGAGAGTAGAAACTTTACTGCCTTCCATCACATCAAAGTGAAACTCTGCTGGTCACTTTGTAAATAATGTAAAGACGTTTTCTGACCATTCATATGTTTATACTTCATAAAAACATAAAGAGTAAGAGAATAAATCATGTGTGCACGCACAGATGTTTAAAAAGCAAGCGTCTCATCGTCATAGGGCCGAGGGTCGACCTGCAGGGTGTGGACATGCTGCGAGTGTCTTCCTGTTCCCTGTCATGCAAATGAAGCTGATGGACTGATGACACAATAGGCCCAATGTGACAAACCACTGTGTGTGTGGCCTGATGCCACCTAAATATAGATCCTCCTGTTACAGTATCAGAGTCATTTAGGGCTGTGATAGTTGCTATCAACACATGTTTTCAGGAATTTTAAATCCCACCAGAAGCAAATATCTGAAGTAATCTTCAAGCCCATCAAACCAAAGGAATCATTTGCGATGCTTGTTTTTGTCCAACCAGCTGTTTGTTTTCTAAATAAGTTAGTTATCTCACATTTTCAGCACTAAAATAGTGACTTCTGAACTTAATGTCTGTCTGGAGCAGTTACATTGAAAATGTATTTGATGTATAAAAAAACAAAAAACAAGTGGATGTGTTTGAAAATTTTGGAAAACCCTTAACTGACACTTTTAGACTCCTTTGAGATCTTTGAAAGATTGCCCACCCGTGAATGTAACCTTTTTCAGACTACACTGACAAAAAAAAAGAAAAATGTCCACTTCATTTCTAACCAAGCTGGGTCATGGAAATGTCCGCTCTTTAAAAAAACAAACAAACTGAAAACTCCAACTGTTTTATGACTTCATGGAAAGATGATGCTTCCACCACCACGCCGTCATTTTAACCGCCCTCAGCTTTACAATGGGTGCCCTTTACATTACATGACAACAGCTTACAACAGCAGAGCTACTTATGAATTTGAATGCTTGCTCGCTCTCATCACCACAGCTACTGCATTTAAGGAATTGTTACCATAGTAACATTAGTTTCCATTATAAAGTGTCCTGTCAGCTCTCTACAGCGACACCTTCGTCACGTTACAAGTTTCGTAGCGCTGCTTAAAAGTTACGTGACTTTATAACGTTTGGAGTGAGTCATTTTTATCTGTTGTATTTCATTACTGACACATGCCGACTCCACTGCAACAAGCCTGTCTTACTGTAGCATTCGTTGCTCCAGGATGTATTTCTACTCTGATGTGATTCTCTGAGAATAGAACTTGTCTTTTGTTTTCACAGCTGAGGCAAATAGGTGCTCTGCTGCTCTGCTTGGTCATCTCTAAATCTGAAGTTTCATGATGGAAAAAACAAACAAAAAAAACTCCAATACATAAAGAAAATGACCACCTCTGATCACTAGACCGCAGGGCTGCGAAATGTGTTATTACTGTTCCACTTTATATTTCTGATGCTGATATAAATAAATCGCATTGCTGTGTAAACTGGAAACTTGCTCCTCCCATTTCTTTAACATTTTTTCTGCATGCACAGAAAAGCTCACGCCCTGACTGGAGACACTTTTTAATTCATTGCATAAATGAAGAATCCAAGTAGAATTGAGCGAATTAAAGATCAGCACATGAGCGTCAGCAAACTCATGTTTGTTTAGTTTTCCTTTCAGAAGTCATTTTATTTTATAATGTTCCTCTTGTTCATCCAAGGCCCACTTACAGTGGCGCTGTGTCCCACAGATGGGGCCCGCCCCACAGTT